>NW_018744537.1:0-151837 GCF_001683475.1 Chenopodium quinoa
GGGCCTGGGCTGGATGGGAGGGAGGGGTAACGGGCTGGGCCGCAGGGGAGGGAGGTGGAGAATTATGCTGGACGTTTTGTGTAGGTTCAGCAGCTTGGGTCAAGTGATGAACAAACCAAAGGATGTAATCCATCCCCCAAAAAATCATACGAGGTAGAAGTTGGACGATGAAGATTAGAAAATGGGAACACACTCTCATCAAACAAGACATGGCGACAAATAATGATTTTTATGTGACGATAAATCAAAACACTTGTAACCACGATGATTAGAAGGAAAAACCCAAAAAGACGCAAGGAGTAGACCTTGGTTGTAACTTATTAATGGTGGTAGAAGGAATAAGAGGGTAGCATAAACACCAAACACCCGTAAGTGTGAGTAAGAAGGAATTCGTTGATAAAGAATTTCTAAAGGAGACTTATTACCCAACAACTTACTTGGAAGAATATTGAGAAGATATGTAGCCATTTGCAAGGCATGATGCCAAAAGGAAGGAGGTAGAGATGCATGAGCAAGAAGAGTTCTAGTGACATTGTTAATAGTTCTAAGTTTCCGTTCGGCTTTCCCATTTTGAGGAGAAGTATGGGGACAAGAGAGACGGAAAGATAGGCCATTGCGTTTGCAAAATTCCCAAAAAGGACCATTATCAAACTCCCTCCCATTATCACATTGAATATTTTTGATATTTCGTTCAAATTGAGTGTGGATATGGGCTTTAAAAGCTAGAAAAGTGTCATACACATCCGATTTCTTGGCTATAGGAAAAGTCCATAGATATTTCGAAAAATCATCCAAAAACATAATGTAATAACGATGGCCTATAGAGCTTAAAATAGGTGAAGTCCACAAGTCACTATGAATTATATCAAAAGGCATAAGAGTAGTAGAAGTAGATGGAGCAAAGGGCAATTTAACATGTTTGCCATAAAACACAAGAATTGCAAATGCTAGAACAAGAATGTTTATTACAATCAATGTTTTTATTATGCCTAAGAACATCTAAGATAGGAGCACCCGGATGTCCCAACCGATCGTGCCAAAGCTTAGGTGAGATGGCGGCAAAGGTAGAATGAGTAGCCTGATTTGTGGTAAATGGATAAAGGTCCCCATGGCTATCACTCCTCATGATTGGCTGCCCCGTCCGAAAATCCTTCACAGAAAACCCAAAGGGATCAAACTCAACTTTCACAGAATTATCGGTGGTAAATTTTCTAACAGAAATGAGATTTTTGATGAGTTTAGGTGCATGAAGAACATTTTTCAGAGTAAGGGGAGCAGTAGGGGAAGACAATTTAGTATGACCATAACCAAGTATAGGAATAGTATGACCATTACCAACAACAATGCCATTATTAGGATGAGTGCTCAAATTAAAATAAGACGAGAAATTACCGGGAGAGGAGGTCATATGAGAAGTAGCTCCAGTGTCCATGTACCATGCCGGATCGGGTTGAGAAAGAGTCATAGTGTGCATCGCGGACTCAATGTCAGTTGGAACATAAGACGGAGCATAGGACGCGGGCTGCCCAATACAAGAAGCTGCATAGGCCTGCTGGCCTTGTTGTGTGTTGCTGCCTGGGTTGGAAATTGGGCTTGGCCCAATTCTGAGTTGGGTAAGGACATGGTGGCACGGGCCACCCTTGAGGCATCCACCCCATGGTGGACACTGTTGCTGCCAGAACGGGGAGAAGGACTGCTGGCCGCCTGTCCCACGTGGCGCACCGCCGGAAACACCACCAGAAAACTGACCCGCCTTGCCGCCACCGGAGCCACGGCCTGCACCACCAGAATTCTTGCGGTTGCCTGAATTTTTCCCTTTTTTTGATTTTTTCCTTTCGAGTGACCATGAGAACCGGAGTCAAGCGGAGAATTATCAAATGATGCCGCAACCATTGCCGAGTCCGACCCTTGTGAAGCATCCTTGGCCAAGCCGACCTCCTCTAAAGTAAGCATGGATCGTGCTTGATAAAAAGCGGGTAAGGGATTGCTCTGCCTAATAAGCGTACCAACACCACTGTACGCTTTCGTAAGGCCCCCAACCATCTGAAGGACCAGTCGACTGTCCGAAACCGGTGCACCTACATTCTTGAGTTGATCGGCAAGAGACTTCAAACGTTGACAATAAGCCGAGACATTAGGAAAGTCCTCTAAATTCGTGGTTGAAAACTCCTGCTCAAGAGTCACAGCCGAGAATGTTTATTGTCCTGAAATAGGTCACGCAACCTATTCCATATTTCCATTGCTGTTGCATCTGGTTCGATAACGGTGTTGATAAGGTCAGTCGAGATAGTACCATAGAGCCACGATAAAACCGCAGCATCAAGGGTCTGCCATAGTTCCTTTTCTTCCTCGGTAGACGGAACTTTCTCCTTGCCGGCAGCAGGGGGAATGATATGGTGAAGGACCCGATGAGATTTTGCGTGAAGCTTGAACAACTCCGCCCACGTAGAGTATTGCATATTTGCCATTTCGAGAGTAATGGGAATGTGTGCCTTGATGTTAGTGACAGCAAGAGCAGGGTGATATTGAGACTTGGATTCACCCATGGTGAAGAATAGAGAAGAGAAGAGAGTAGATGGAAAGAAAACGTGAGCTATAGAACAATAGCCGAGGAAAGCAGCGGAAGATGAAGGAAATTGTGCCCTAGGCAACTGATACCATGAAAGAGTTTATGGAATATTTTCCTCAAGGGATTTCATTCACTGACTTCCCAATATATACAATGTAGCCGCATAATGCTAGCCATAATACAAGGCACCTATTTAGGAACTAATTACAATCATATCAATCTAAATATATGCTTAGCTAAAATACAGTAACAGAATATATTTACATATATATCTTAACAATATATATATATATATATATATATATATATATATATACATGATTACATGGTCTGTAACTTTTAAATTTTGGTTGATCCAACTAACATAAGTGTATTATTGTGCATTACTGCTTGATTTTATTTATTAATTTATTTTTTAATTTTTTTAAGCAAGTGCATTACTGCTTGATAATATTGGGTAATTGTACATAATTGATAATTTATTGGGTAATAGATCAATTTTCCTCAATTCCGACTGAAAAAAAAATGCACAATGTATAATTCCAATAGTAGATAAATTTTCACCGGCTCCCCAATAGTTAATTTAAGAGCATGGATAATAATGTGATGATTTTTTCGTCACACTTTATAACCTTTAGCGTCAACTGAAATCAATTTTTTTTTTCCCCTAATCACCAAACATGGCTAACACCCCTTCCCACATACAATTAATTGGATCAAACACTTTATCAGTTAATATAATTCCAATAAAAAATTAAAAAAAAAAAAAAAATTACCGCCCCAATTTCGACTGGAAATCAAATTCCTGACCGTACCATCTCTCATATTCTCCCTTCATTGTCCATTCATCGATTCACCATTGCTTTCCTTCCTCTCTATTCCTCTTTCATCCAATTAAATTATCTGTAACTACACCACACCATAATTAATCATCTTTCCCCAATAATTAAATCAAATTTTAATTCAATCCCTTTTAATCTTCAATTTAGGGTTTTGATCCATCAAATTCATGGAAGAAGACAGAATAAGCGACCTCCCAGATAGTCTCCTCATCATCATACTCTCTTTCCTCTCTATCGATACCGCTGCCTCTACCTCCGTCTTATCCCGTCGTTGGCGATACCTTTGGACTCACGTTACCCACTTCTCCCTCGAAACCACCTTTCATGATTTCCGTACTTTCATAACATCAGTTGATCACATCCTCTCCGAACTCACGTCCCCTAAAATCCATACTTTTAACCTTCAATTTTCTCTCCGTCAATCAACTAAATCAACGCAGATATTATCTTGCTTTGTTCCTTGGCTTCATCAAATTTGTCGCCGTAAGCCTGAAGTAATTAATGTAGGATTTCATCATTCTCATGGATTTTATTCATCTCTTTTGTTTCACATACCTACTTGTGTGTTTGAAACTCGGTCACTTATAGAATTAGACTTGAATTTGCCTGGCTATATCGAGTTTAAGGCTCCTACTACTTTTATTAATCTGCCTAATTTGAAGAAGCTCTCGTTATTTGTATGTGATTCATATTGTTATTTGATTGATACCCTTATAAAGTCTTTGCCGTTGTTGGAAGATTTGAAGTTGTGTATGAATTTGACTGTAGATGTTCATTGTTTTGCTATATCTGCGTCTAATTTGAAGAATTTGTTTATAGGAATGAATGATTGGGGATCCAAAGTTTGTCGATTTGCTATTGATGCCGCGAAGCTGGAGCACTGTGAGATTCATGGGTACTTAGCGTTTTATGAATTTGTTAGGACTCCAATTGATTTGCAAATGGTGCTGATTTCAGTTGAGGAGCCAAGTGATGATGAAAAGGATGATGATTTTGATATGGATTACGAGTATTATAGTCTAATTCTTGGGCTACTTCAAGGGATTTCTTGTGTTAGGTCCCTTGTTTTTATTACTTATGGTGCTGATATGCTGAGTTATCTTAATGGTTTGGATGGGATCGACGTGCCAATCTTTCGTAATTTAATGGATCTTAGCTTTTACAATGACACTCGGCCTTATGAAGGACCAATTACCAGGTCATTGCTTAGGCAACTTTAAAGGCTATAATCATATAATATGATCTGATGGATCACGACGACAATTGAGATCAAAGATCAAATTGCTACGGAGTACAACACAATTTAAGTAATGCTACTGTTTTGGACAAGCTTCATACGCTACTGTAACTAAAGTACAAAAACTTCATCGAGCTGTCGGATTGAGCTCTCCGGCAGGATGATCATTGCTTCAAGTTCTGATTTGAAGAATGGTTTGCTTCAATTTGTACTTTGATATGAAATTGTCAACTTTTTTATGACACTTTTGTGTAATCTAAGTTCATTCTGCAAACATTATATTGACTAATTTATTGTCTTATTTGTGTATATTTATATGATCTGGTTTCTTCAAAAAAAAAAAAAAATGTTCTAATTTAGGCCCTTGTTGAACTGAAATTAATTTTATTGAATTAAAATTATTTTTGCTGAAATTAAATTATTTTTACTGAACTGAAATTATTTTTACTGAATATTTTTTTTTTAAGGTGAACTGAATCGGGCCTTAGTCCCTTGTGATCATTTTTCCTAATTTCATATGTAGCTTTTATCAAGTCTTCTTTGCATCATTAAAACAATTTTGTGAATAATTTTTATAATTTTCTTGAAATTGCCCAGTATAATAGCCTAATAGGTTAGTTTGATCCCTTTTCCTCTATACCTTTCAAGTGCATATTATCGTCTTTACAATGCACGCACTTAATTATGATTTTCCGCGTAAATGCTTGTGTGTAGATACTATCGTATCGTATCACATGAACAGATCGGGTTTTTGGGGTTGTACATAAAGAGTTTACATTATACAAAGTATATATTGATAAGCGCACACCTTCCTTGTTTGCTCTGGATTCTGGGATGTAGTGCATATAAGAAACTGTTGTGATTTTACAGTATTTAGTTAAATTCAGAGTTGAAGATTAGGATATTATTTGGTCTTATTTCTGTAATCCGAGTCTAAAGAACGCTAGCTTTGGGTTAGGGTTAGTACTCCATATTTACTCTTCCGTTGCACCCTTGGTTTATTATACTTTTACTATCTCAAATTTATTTGATGGAAAAGAATTATTATTTTAATTGCTAAAAGATTTAACTTAAAAAAAATCACTTAAAGATTTATATGGATTTTTTTGTAAGTTAAATAGTTTAATCGAAAAAAAAAACACTAAAACCATTTTTATCTTTTCTTTGAAAAAATTAACATTATTTTTTATCCTTGTATTCTGTTCATATGATTTGAATAAAAGAATTAGATTGAAGCACTAACTCGGTGCACCAAAATCAAGATGAACAGCGACATTATCAATGACAGATCAAGCTCGTTGCCTGATTCTCTTCTAATCACCATACTATCTCTTCTTCCAATCAATTCCGCCGCTGCCACCTCCGTCTTATAACCCACTGTTGGCGCCGCCACTGGACACACATCACCCACTTTTCCTTTAAACCATGGAAAGTTTGGAGACACGACCATGATTTCTGGGATTCCATGAACACCATCAATCACATCCTCTTCCAGCTCACCTCCTCCATGTTGGGGACGGAACAACAGATAAACACAATATGTGTCACTTTTTTTGAATAAAAATAAATTAAAGTTTCAAACTTTAATATCTAATAAACTCATGTATATATATATATATATATATATATATATATATATATATATATATATATATATATATATATATATATATATATGAAAGAGTTTATGGAATATTTTCCTCAAGGGATTTCATTCACTGACTTCCCAATATATACAATGTAGCCGCATAATGCTAGCCATAATACAAGGCACCTATTTAGGAACTAATTACAATCATATCAATCTAAATATATGCTTAGCTAAAATACAGTAACAGAATATATTTACATATATATCTTAACACACCCCCACAGTCGAAGCGGGAGGACCACGGACGCTAAGACTGTCACGAAAATCCTCAAACAAGACTCGCGGAAGACCCTTAGTAAAGATATCCGCAATCTGATGTCGAGAAGGCACATGTAGAACCCGAACTTTCCCCCGTGCAACCTTCTCGCGTACAAAATGAATATCCAACTCGATGTGTTTCGTACGTTGATGCTGAACTGGATTTCCTGACAAATAAATAGCACTAACATTGTCACAATAAACGAGGGTAGCCTTTTTAATCGGACAATGTAACTCCAAGAGAAGATTTCGAATCCAGCATGATTCGGAGACAACATTTGCCACCCCACGATATTCGACCTCTGCACTAGATTTAGACAACGTGGGTTGGCGCTTAGACGACCAAGAGATCAAATTATCCCCCAAAAATACACAATAACCAGACGTTGAACGTCTCGTATCCGGGCATCCCCCCCAATCTGCATCAGTATATGCAACCAGAGAAGAAATAGACGAGGGATACAAATGTAAGCCATAATCAAGAGTACCCTGAACATACCGAATAATCCGTTTGAGAGCAGACATATGATCAACCCTGGGGTCGTGCATATGTAGACAAACCTGCTGAACAGAATAAGAAATATCCGGTCTGGTGAATGTAAGGTACTGTAGAGCCCCTGCAAGACTCCTATACAAAGATGGATCATCAAAAGGAGCACTAGTAGTAGCGCCGATCTTGGACTTCGTGTCAACCGGTGTTTGAGACGGTTTACACGATGACATCCCTGCACGATCAATTATTTCCTCGGCATATTTCCGCTGTGAAAGAAACAAACCATCCTTATGTCGAGTCACAGCAATACCCAAAAAATAATTTAAAGGACCAAGGTCCTTCATAGCAAACTCAGAGCTAAGAAGAGATATAATAGAACGGCAAAGAGCATCAGAAGAGGCCGTCAGTATAATGTCATCCACATATAACAAAAGATAAGCCATATCTGACCCTTTGCGGTAGATAAACAAAGAGTTATCCATCCTGCTGTGAGTAAATCCAATAGATAACATATAATCATCAAAACGCTTATACCAAGCCCGAGGTGCCTGTTTAAGTCCATAAAGAGACTTATTCAAGAGACAAACATAATCCGGATGATCCTTATCCCTGTAACCAACTGGTTGATGCATATAAACTGTTTCCTGCAACTCACCATGTAAGAAAGCATTTTTCACATCCAACTGATGAATATGCCATGCCTGTGATAGAGAAAGGCTAAGAACAGTGCGGATTGTAGCTGGTTTGACAACCGGACTAAATGTCTCACCACAATCAATGCCAACTTGTTGAGTTTTGCCATCACCTACAAGACGGGCTTTGTGCCTCTCAAAAAACACCGTTAGACTGGACTTTATGAGTAAAAATCCACATAGAACGAATAACATTCACATTAGGTGGACGGGGCACCAACTCCCACGTCTTATTTTTAATAAGAGCACTAAATTCATCATCCATGGCCATTTTCCAATTAGGATCACGTAAAGCCGCGACCGGATTACGAGGTAAAGGAGACCTCGTGACAGCAACATTGGAAAAGTATTTTTTATTAGGCTTAACAATGCCATTTTGACTTCTGGTCACAATACTTGGCTTCTGGATTGGAATTTGGGCAGAAGGTGGTGCGGTTGGGCCATTCAGCATCTGGGCCGAGAGAGAGGGAGGTGATGAATGTTGTGGGAAGGAGTGTGTGGGCTTGACAGCAAGGGTGGCCCAAGCGCCTCTTGGGAACCCACTGCAGAGGAGATGGGAGGAGTGTGGGCCTGGGCTGGATGGGAGGGAGGGGTAACGGGCTGGGCCGCAGGGGAGGGAGGTGGAGAATTATGCTGGACGTTTTGTGTAGGTTCAGCAGCTTGGGTCAAGTGATGAACAACCAAAGGATGTAATCCATCCCCCAAAAAATCATACGAGGTAGAAGTTGGACGATGAAGATTAGAAAATGGGAACACACTCTCATCAAACAAGACATGGCGACAAATAATGATTTTATGTGACGATAAATCAAAACACTTGTAACCACGATGATTAGAAGGAAAACCCAAAAAGACGCAAGGAGTAGACCTTGGTTGTAACTTATTAATGGTGGTAGAAGGAATAAGAGGGTAGCATAAACACCCAAACACCCGTAAGTGTGAGTAAGAAGGAATTCGTTGATAAAGAATTTCTAAAGGAGACTTATTACCCAACAACTTACTTGGAAGAATATTGAGAAGATATGTAGCCATTTGCAAGGCATGATGCCAAAAGGAAGGAGGTAGAGATGCATGAGCAAGAAGAGTTCTAGTGACATTGTTAATAGTTCTAAGTTTCCGTTCGGCTTTCCCATTTTGAGGAGAAGTATGGGGACAAGAGAGACGGAAAGATAGGCCATTGCGTTTGCAAAATTCCCAAAAAGGACCATTATCAAACTCCCTCCCATTATCACATTGAATATTTTTGATATTTCGTTCAAATTGAGTGTGGATATGGGCTTTAAAAGCTAGAAAAGTGTCATACACATCCGATTTCTTGGCTATAGGAAAAGTCCATAGATATTTCGAAAAATCATCCAAAAACATAATGTAATAACGATGGCCTATAGAGCTTAAAATAGGTGAAGTCCACAAGTCACTATGAATTATATCAAAAGGCATAAGAGTAGTAGAAGTAGATGGAGCAAAGGGCAATTTAACATGTTTGCCATAAACACAAGAATTGCAAATGCTAGAACAAGAATGTTTATTACAATCAATGTTTTTATTATGCCTAAGAACATCTAAGATAGGAGCACCCGGATGTCCCAACCGATCGTGCCAAAGCTTAGGTGAGATGGCGGCAAAGGTAGAATGAGTAGCCTGATTTGTGGTAAATGGATAAAGGTCCCCATGGCTATCACTCCTCATGATTGGCTGCCCCGTCCGAAAATCCTTCACAGAAAACCCAAAGGGATCAAACTCAACTTTCACAGAATTATCGGTGGTAAATTTTCTAACAGAAATGAGATTTTTGATGAGTTTAGGTGCATGAAGAACATTTTTCAGAGTAAGGGGAGCAGTAGGAGAAGACAATTTAGTATGACCATAACCAAGTATAGGAATAGTATGACCATTACCAACAACAATGCCATTATTAGGATGAGTGCTCAAATTAAAATAAGACGAGAAATTACCGGGAGAGGAGGTCATATGAGAAGTAGCTCCAGTGTCCATGTACCATGCCGGATCGGGTTGAGAAAGAGTCATAGTGTGCATCGCGGACTCAATGTCAGTTGGAACATAAGACGGAGCATAGGACGCGGGCTGCCCAATACAAGAAGCTGCATAGGCCTGCTGGCCTTGTTGTGGTCGTGGCCCCAAGATGCCAGGTTGCTGCCTGGGTTGGAAATTGGGCTTGGCCCAATTCTGAGTTGGGTAAGGACATGGTGGCACGGGCCACCCTTGAGGCATCCACCCCCATGGTGGACACTGTTGCTGCCAGAACGGGGAGAAGGACTGCTGGCCGCCTGTCCCACGTGGCGCACCGCCGGAAACACCACCAGAAAACTGACCCGCCTTGCCGCCACCGGAGCCACGGCCTGCACCACCAGAATTCTTGCGGTTGCCTGAATTTTTCCCTTTTTTTTGATTTTTTCCTTTCGAGTGACCATGAGAACCGGAGTCAAGCGGAGAATTATCAAATGATGCCGCAACCATTGCCGAGTCCGACCCTTGTGAAGCATCCTTGGCCAAGCCGACCTCCTCTAAAGTAAGCATGGATCGTGCTTGATAAAAAGCGGGTAAGGGATTGCTCTGCCTAATAAGCGTACCAACACCACTGTACGCTTTCGTAAGGCCCCCAACCATCTGAAGGACCAGTCGACTGTCCGAAACCGGTGCACCTACATTCTTGAGTTGATCGGCAAGAGACTTCAAACGTTGACAATAAGCCGAGACATTAGGAAAGTCCTCTAAATTCGTGGTTGAAAACTCCTGCTCAAGAGTCACAGCCCGAGAATGTTTATTGTCCTGAAATAGGTCACGCAACCTATTCCATATTTCCATTGCTGTTGCATCTGGTTCGATAACGGTGTTGATAAGGTCAGTCGAGATAGTACCATAGAGCCACGATAAAACCGCAGCATCAAGGGTCTGCCATAGTTCCTTTTCTTCCTCGGTAGACGGAACTTTCTCCTTGCCGGCAGCAGGGGGAATGATATGGTGAAGGACCCGATGAGATTTTGCGTGAAGCTTGAACAACTCCGCCCACGTAGAGTATTGCATATTTGCCATTTCGAGAGTAATGGGAATGTGTGCCTTGATGTTAGTGACAGCAAGAGCAGGGTGATATTGAGACTTGGATTCACCCATGGTGAAGAATAGAGAAGAGAAGAGAGTAGATGGAAAGAAAACGTGAGCTATAGAACAATAGCCGAGGAAAGCAGCGGAAGATGAAGGAAATTGTGCCCTAGGCAACTGATACCATGAAAGAGTTTATGGAATATTTTCCTCAAGGGATTTCATTCACTGACTTCCCAATATATACAATGTAGCCGCATAATGCTAGCCATAATACAAGGCACCTATTTAGGAACTAATTACAATCATATCAATCTAAATATATGCTTAGCTAAAATACAGTAACAGAATATATTTACATATATATCTTAACAATATATATATATATATATATATATATATATATATATACATGATTACATGGTCTGTAACTTTTAAATTTTTGGTTGATCCAACTAACATAAGTGTATTATTGTGCATTACTGCTTGATTTTATTTATTAATTTATTTTTAATTTTTTTTAAGCAAGTGCATTACTGCTTGATAATATTGGGTAATTGTACATAATTGATAATTTATTGGGTAATAGATCAATTTTCCTCAATTCCGACTGAAAAAAAATGCACAATGTATAATTCCAATAGTAGATAAATTTTCACCGGCTCCCCAATAGTTAATTTAAGAGCATGGATAATAATGTGATGATTTTTTCGTCACACTTTATAACCTTTAGCGTCAACTGAAAATCAATTTTTTTTTCCCCTAATCACCAAACATGGCTAACACCCCTTCCCACATACAATTAATTGGATCAAACACTTTATCAGTTAATATAATTCCAATAAAAAATTAAAAAAAAAAAAAAAAAATTACCGCCCCAATTTCGACTGGAAATCAAATTCCTGACCGTACCATCTCTCATATTCTCCCTTCATTGTCCATTCATCGATTCACCATTGCTTTCCTTCCTCTCTATTCCTCTTTCATCCAATTAAATTATCTGTAACTACACCACACCATAATTAATCATCTTTCCCCAATAATTAAATCAAATTTTAATTCAATCCCTTTTAATCTTCAATTTAGGGTTTTGATCCATCAAATTCATGGAAGAAGACAGAATAAGCGACCTCCCAGATAGTCTCCTCATCATCATACTCTCTTTCCTCTCTATCGATACCGCTGCCTCTACCTCCGTCTTATCCCGTCGTTGGCGATACCTTTGGACTCACGTTACCCACTTCTCCCTCGAAACCACCTTTCATGATTTCCGTACTTTCATAACATCAGTTGATCACATCCTCTCCGAGCTCACGTCCCCTAAAATCCATACTTTTAACCTTCAATTTTCTCTCCGTCAATCAACTAAATCAACGCAGATATTATCTTGCTTTGTTCCTTGGCTTCATCAAATTTGTCGCCGTAAGCCTGAAGTAATTAATGTAGGATTTCATCATTCTCATGGATTTTATTCATCTCTTTTGTTTCACATACCTACTTGTGTGTTTGAAACTCGGTCACTTATAGAATTAGACTTGAATTTGCCTGGCTATATCGAGTTTAAGGCTCCTACTACTTTTATTAATCTGCCTAATTTGAAGAAGCTCTCGTTATTTGTATGTGATTCATATTGTTATTTGATTGATACCCTTATAAAGTCTTTGCCGTTGTTGGAAGATTTGAAGTTGTGTATGAATTTGACTGTAGATGTTCATTGTTTTGCTATATCTGCGTCTAATTTGAAGAATTTGTTTATAGGAATGAATGATTGGGGATCCAAAGTTTGTCGATTTGCTATTGATGCCGCGAAGCTGGAGCACTGTGAGATTCATGGGTACTTAGCGTTTTATGAATTTGTTAGGACTCCAATTGATTTGCAAATGGTGCTGATTTCAGTTGAGGAGCCAAGTGATGATGAAAAGGATGATGATTTTGATATGGATTACGAGTATTATAGTCTAATTCTTGGGCTACTTCAAGGGATTTCTTGTGTTAGGTCCCTTGTTTTTATTACTTATGGTGCTGATATGCTGAGTTATCTTAATGGTTTGGATGGGATCGACGTGCCAATCTTTCGTAATTTAATGGATCTTAGCTTTTACAATGACACTCGGCCTTATGAAGGACCAATTACCAGGTCATTGCTTAGGCAACTTTAAAGGCTATAATCATATAATATGATCTGATGGATCACGACGACAATTGAGATCAAAGATCAAATTGCTACGGAGTACAACACAATTTAAGTAATGCTACTGTTTTGGACAAGCTTCATACGCTACTGTAACTAAAGTACAAAAACTTCATCGAGCTGTCGGATTGAGCTCTCCGGCAGGATGATCATTGCTTCAAGTTCTGATTTGAAGAATGGTTTGCTTCAATTTGTACTTTGATATGAAATTGTCAACTTTTTTATGACACTTTTGTGTAATCTAAGTTCATTCTGCAAACATTATATTGACTAATTTATTGTCTTATTTGTGTATATTTATATGATCTGGTTTCTTCAAAAAAAAAAAAAATGTTCTAATTTAGGCCCTTGTTGAACTGAAATTAATTTTATTGAATTAAAATTATTTTTGCTGAAATTAAATTATTTTTACTGAACTGAAATTATTTTTACTGAATATTTTTTTTTAAGGTGAACTGAATCGGGCCTTAGTCCCTTGTGATCATTTTCCTAATTTCATATGTAGCTTTTATCAAGTCTTCTTTGCATCATTAAAACAATTTTGTGAATAATTTTTATAATTTTCTTGAAATTGCCCAGTATAATAGCCTAATAGGTTAGTTTGATCCCTTTTCCTCTATACCTTTCAAGTGCATATTATCGTCTTTACAATGCACGCACTTAATTATGATTTTCCGCGTAAATGCTTGTGTGTAGATACTATCGTATCGTATCACATGAACAGATCGGGTTTTTGGGGTTGTACATAAAGAGTTTACATTATACAAAGTATATATTGATAAGCGCACACCTTCCTTGTTTGCTCTGGATTCTGGGATGTAGTGCATATAAGAAACTGTTGTGATTTTACAGTATTTAGTTAAATTCAGAGTTGAAGATTAGGATATTATTTGGTCTTATTTCTGTAATCCGAGTCTAAAGAACGCTAGCTTTGGGTTAGGGTTAGTACTCCATATTTACTCTTCCGTTGCACCCTTGGTTTATTATACTTTTACTATCTCAAATTTATTTGATGGAAAAGAATTATTATTTTAATTGCTAAAAGATTTAACTTAAAAAAAATCACTTAAAGATTTATATGGATTTTTTTGTAAGTTAAATAGTTTAATCGAAAAAAAAAACACTAAAACCATTTTTATCTTTTCTTTGAAAAAATTAACATTATTTTTTATCCTTGTATTCTGTTCATATGATTTGAATAAAAGAATTAGATTGAAGCACTAACTCGGTGCACCAAAATCAAGATGAACAGCGACATTATCAATGACAGATCAAGCTCGTTGCCTGATTCTCTTCTAATCACCATACTATCTCTTCTTCCAATCAATTTCGCCGCTGCCACCTCCGTCTTATAACCCACCGTTGGCGCCGCCTCTGGACACACATCACCCACTTTTCCTTTAAACCATGGAAAGTTTGGAGACACGACCATGATTTCTGGGATTCCATGAACACCATCAATCACATCCTCTTCCAGCTCACCTCCTCCATGTTGGGGACGGAACAACAGATAAACACAATATCGGGAAGAATAATAAAACACGGAACAACAAAAACAACACACAAGATTTTTACGTGGAAAACCCCTCCTCAACAATAAGGGGAAAATTCACGGTCCGGATCTCCACGGACGAAAACAACTTTACTAGCAATGATTTCTAGAGTACAATGACCACGACTACAATTACAATATTAGATACAATGTATTCTTAGAATAGTCTACACTAGTACCCTCAACATGGTACTTAATTACACTAATCCTAAAATAACCCTCACACTAATATTGTGTTTGTCTCTCCGTCACTTCCTCCTTCACAACTACAGCTATATATCTCCTTCTCTTTGAAATTATTATTGCTCTACTTCTGTTGCTAGTAGCTTCTTCTACCTCTCACTCTCAATAGTCACGGCATATATTATACATATGCCCACAAACAAAGCTAGCTTCTTCATCAAGCTTGCCACCTAGCTACATGCATCATTACATTTACCCCAAAGTCAATACCTATAGTCTAGCACTAGTACACTAGGCATATCATGACACTATCATAATCATTTCACTACTACTTATGACATCATCTTTCAATTTTTGTTACTTTCTTTTCTTTTACTACATAATTATTATTACTAACTATAATAATAAAACTACTTAATTAATTGGGATTTGGGGAGATTAACCCAACAAATTCCTCCCTCAACCCAAATCACCAAATACTTCTACTTCATCACAAAAACGGACCCTCTTCTCAAGATTTTTCACGGTCTTGATTTTGTGGTCTTGAACTACTCGGCCCTCCAAATAACAAATATTGTTATTGGCCTTCTTGCCTTGTAACACCAAGTGGTTTCCTCGGTACACCTTACACCACCTTCCACTACCAACGTAACTATGTCTGTGCTTTGTCAACTCTCCCAACGATATCAAGTTGGCACGTGCACTAGGTACAAACCTCACATTTTGAATATTACGAACTACACCAACATTGAACCTCAACCGCACACTACTCATGCCTTCAACTTTGAGGTTATGTCCCATGTTGATGTTCCCAAACTCACCGTCTTGTTGTAAGGTGTCAAACATCGCCTTGTCTCGACACACATGTATCGAAGCGGCCGAATCTAGCACCCACTTATCTTGACTCACACTCTCCTTATCACCGTGAGTCAACAACAACTCCTCATAATCACCACATACAACATTAGAGGAACCACCTTCATCATCCACCTTCATTTTGCCCATCTTCCCTTGCAACTGCCTTAAGGTCTTCAAATCTTCCTTCACCTTTGAACAATTAAATTGTAGATGACCTTTCTCATGACAATAATAGCACTCAACATTGCTATAATCTCTCGGCCGAGATTTCGATCTACTTCGTTGGTCATCTTTCCTTGACTTATTCCTCATTCTCTCGGAACCCTCCACTGCTAGTGCTTGATCATGGTTGTATGAGACACCTCCATCAATTTGTATCATCATACGCTCATTCTCCCTCACAATTGTTATTGCTTCATCTAGAGTAATCTTCTCCCTTCCCACAAGCAATGTTTGCACAATTGGCCTATAGGACTTCGGTAGTGAAGCCAATAACAAGAAGGCTTGCTCTTGATCTGGAATTTTCTCATCGGCATTCTGCAATTGGCACACTAGCTGAGTAAAACTGTTGATGTGGTTTTGCAAATTTGTACCATTCTCCATCTTCAATTGGTACAACTCCCACCGTAAACACAATCGGTTGGTTAATGACTTTGAAGCATAAATGCTGTGCAACTTTTCTAACAAGACCTTTGGATCTATCTCACTTAGAAAATTATACTACTTAATCTCTGAAGCAATCACTAACTGGATCGTACTCATCACCTTCTTCTTCTTGGATGCCCACGCAGCATCATTCAAGTTTGCGTGCTTCTCCGTCTCCAAAGCTTCATCCAAATTCTGTTGCACCAACATGTCTTCAATGGTTCTCTTCCATACCATAAAATTGATTTTCCCGTCAAAACAAGGGTATTTCAAATTTTGGTGCACTCGTGGCCGTCTTACTTTATCAGTTCTTCCCCTACGCGTTGCTCTTCCCCCTACGACGGATCTTCTAACCTCGGCTCTGATACCAGTTGTTGGGGATAGAGCAATCGATAAACACAATATCGGGAAGAATAATAAAACACGGAACAACAAAAACAACACGCAAGATTTTTACGTGAAAAACCCCTCCTCAACAATAAGGGGAAAAACCACGGTCCGGATCTCCACGGACGAAAACAACTTTACTAGCAATGATTTTGGGAGTACAATGACCACGACTACAATTACAATATTAGATACAATGTATTCTTAGGATAATCTACACTAGTACCATCAACATGGTACTTACACTAATCCTAAAATAACCCTCACACTAACATTGTGTTTGTCTCTCCGTCACTTCCTCCCTCACAACTACAGCTATATATCTCCTTCTCTTTGAGATTATTGCTGCTCTACTTCTGTTGCTAGTAGCTTCTTCTACCTCTCACTCTCAATACTCACGACATATATTATATATATGCCCACAAACAAAGCTAGCTTCTTCATCAAGCTTGCCACCTAGCTACATGCATCATTACATTTACCTTAAAGTCAATACCTATAGTCTAGCACTAGTACACTAGGCATATCATGACACTATCATAATCATTTCACTACTACTTATGACATCATCTTTCAATTTTTGTTATTTTCTTTTCTTTTACTACATAATTATTATTACTAACAATAATAATAAAACTACTTAATTAATTGGGATTTGGGGAGATTAACCAAACACTCCAAACTCCACACTTTTCACCTCTATACTCCTAACCCTTACACTTACACCTTTTTCCCTGATCAAGAAATTGACACGGTCTATAAGGAATTAAGGGACGGCCTTGCCTGCTTTGTTCCCTTGATTTGTCTAGCCTGCCAATGTAACCCAGAGGTAATCAAGCTGATTTTTCCTAGCTCGAGTCCAATTCAATTACATTATCTGCCACCTGTTCATTTTCTTCAAACTAAATCACTTGTAAACCTGGAATTATATGCAAATATTTGTTGATAATTTAGAGTGTCGGAGGAGCGCTCGCTCTTCAGAATCGCGCTCTCGCCAGCTAGGCGCGACCCGCGACAAAACCGCGCATAAACCGCGATGAGTTTCTGGAAATTCTGGAAAAGTTTAGAGGCGCGCCCGCGCCTCTGGTTGGCGCGCCTGCGTCATGGCACGGCGCGACCCGCGCCTAAACCGTGCTAAAATCGCGTCAACTTTCTGGAAAATCAGAAAGTTGAGATTCCAGAAGAGGAGCGCCCGCTCCTACTATAGGAGCGCCCGCGCTTCTGTGTGGCGCGCCCGCGCTTCTTGCCGTTTTGCGGTTTTATACGACGGTTGATTCTATTTTATATAGAGGAGTTTCTTTCGAAACAGATACACAGAACATTATTATCTTCATCTTCTCCCCAAGAATTCTCCATTTTCTCTCATAATTTTCTTGCAAACTATTTTGAGAAAAAACCTCTTGATTTTAGCCTTCGTTGTGAATCATCCATCGGTTTTCGATTCTTTGTGCTAAGAACAGAAAGTGCTGTCAATTGTATCTCAAAGGGAATTTCCGGATCAACCCAAGCACCGTGTGGGGGAAATTAATCCATTTAGGAAAGTATTCATACGTCTTTGACAGTGTATCAAGATCATAGTCTCAAGGGACATTGCGATTCTCATGTTCATGTGTTCGTTAATCGGCTTGGAGTTTAGGCAAGTGTTTAAGTCTTCATACTAGTGTTTCCTTTGAAATTTCTGTAATTTCATAGATTATAATACTTGATTGGAACACCATTGTTGTGTTTGTTTAATTACATTACTTTGTATTGTAATAATATCAATTAGGTTTTGTTTCCCACACATTTTATTAAGTATTTCTTGATATTATTAGTGACTACTTGTTAGAACTTCACTGTAAACCTAACAATCTAAAGGGATTAACTTTTAGAATTGTCAAGTATGTCTAGTGTGAAGGAACTTACTACTAACTTCGTCAAACTCAAGAAGTTTGATGGTGTTGAATTTAGGAGATGGAAGAAGAAGATGTATTTTCTTCTTACATCTCTTAATGTTGCCTATGTTATAAGTACTCCAAGGCCAAATGAACATGAGAATGAGACCTTGGAATCCGTTCGGGAAAGATCGAAATGGGACAACGATGATTTCATTTGTCGTGGTCACATCTTGAAAGGGATGGAGGATGACTTGTTTGATGTCTACCAAAATGTGGAGTCGGCTAAGGAGCTTTGGGAGTCCTTAGAGAGCAAATACATGATGGAAGACGCTTCAAGCAAGAAATTCTTGGTTAGTAATTTTAATAATTATAAATTTGTTGATGGTCGATCCATAATGGATCAATTTCATGAGTTGCAACGCATCTATGGTAGCTTAGAACAACATGGTATTGCTATGAATGAGTTGTTTGTTGTTTCTAGCATAATTGATAAATTGCCCCGTAGTTGGAAAAATGTGAAACATGATTTGAAACACAAGAAAGAGGACATGACATTGTCCGGTTTGGCCACCCACCTTCAAATTGAAGAGGGGATTCGTGCCATGGAGGGAGCTAAGGATGGAAATCCTAGCTCATCTACCGTGAATATGGTAGATGAAGGAAGGGCTAAAGCCTCTACTAGCTTCAAGAGGAAGAATGATAATTCTTCCAAAGGGAAGTCCAAAAGGCAAGCAAACAATAAAAAGTTTGCTTGTTGGGAATGTGGTAAAGTTGGACACCGCAAGAAGGACTGTTTTTCCTTTAAGAAAAGGATGGAAAAGGCCAAGGAGGGTCATGCTAGCACTAGCAAGGACCAACCCACCAAAGGTAATCCAATTCATGAGGTTGAATTTAATTCCGGTTTGGATTTAAATGCAACGGATCCTAACATTTTTGTTGTGCAGGATGATGACTCATGGTGGATTGATTCGGGGGCGTCAAGGCACGTGTGCAAGAGTAAGCATTGGTTCAAAACCTTTCAAAAGGTTGTTGATGGAGAAGACCTCTACATGGGGAACAACTCTACCATCAAGGTCCTTGGAAGAGGGCAAGTTGAGCTTATGTTTAGTTCGGGGACTGCAATTGTTCTTAGGAATGTTTTGTATGCTCCGGAAATTAGTAGAAATCTTGTATCCGGACCTTCCCTGAATAGTCTTGGCTATAAGTTAGTATTTGAAGCTAATAGATGCATAATTACTAGGGGTGTAATGTTTATAGGTCATTGCTACTTGGATAATGGTTTATTTAAGCTTTCTTTAAAAGACAAGCATGTTTGTAATGATGATTTATGTTTGAATGTTGTTGACAATGTTAATCAAGTTGATTTAAGTTTGTTTGATTTATGGCATTCGAGATTAGGACATGTGAATTATAATAAAATGTTGTTTATGTCCAAACAAGAATTGATTCCATGTTGTGATATTTCTCCTAATAAGTGTTCTACTTGCATGTTGAACAAGATCACTAGAACTCCATTTAAGAGAGTTGAGAGAAGTTCTAACATTTTAGAACTAATCCATAGTGACTTGTGTGATTTTCATAGTACGCCTTCTTTGGGGAACAAAAGATACATGGTCACTTTTATAGATGATTATTCTAGATTTTGTTACGTGTATCTTTTGCATTCCAAAGATGAAGCTTTAACCAAGTTTGATATTTAAAAAAGGGAAGTAGAATTGCAAGTAGATTCATTTATTAAGAGAATTAGAACTGATAAGGGAGAGGAATACTATGATCCAAATTATTTCCAATCTTTGGGTATAATTCATGAGACTACAGCTGGTTATGCACCGTAATCAAATGGTGTAGCTGAAAGGAAAAACAGAACCCTAGAAGAAATGGTTAATTCCATGTTATCTTACTTAGGTTTGAGTGAAGGATTCTGGGGTGAAGCTATGTTGAAATCATGTCACATTCTTAACCGGGTTCCCACAAAGGGAAAAGAATCTACTCCTTATAAACTTTGGTACAAAAGAAAGCCAAACTTGAAGTATCTCAAAGTTTGGGGTTGTAGGGCAATCGTAAGAGTGCCCGACAACAAGAAAAGAAAGCTCGGTGAAAGAGGCTTGGATTGCATATTTATAGGGTATGCTTAGCATAGCAAAACCTATAGGTTCTATGTAATAGAACAAAATGACTATATATCTGTTCATTCAGTTATAGAGTCAAGAGATGCAATTTTTGATGAAAATCGATTTTCATCAATGAGTAGACCGAAAGATCTACAAATTAGTGCCAATGATAGGGAGATAGTAGAGTTGAATGATCAACTTGAAACTCATGAAAGTGCATTCGATAATGAGAATGTTGAAACTCCTCAATTGAGGAGAAGTACTAGAGAAAGGAAAATTAGGAATCCTTTAGATGACTTCATAATTTATTTGGTTGAAGGATCTAGAGATACCCTAAGTTCTACTACTCCATATTGTTTCAATGTGGATAGTGACCCAAAGACTTATAGTGAAGCAATATCTTCCCAAGATAGTGCATTTTGGAAAGAGGCTATAAATGATGAGATGGATTCCATCATGGGAAATAACACTTGGGTCTTAGAGGATTTACCTTCCGGTTGCAAACCTCTTGGTTGCAAATGGATTTTCACTAGGAAAAGGAGACCAGATGGCTCCATAGTGAAATTTAAAGCCACAGTGGTTATCCAAGGCTTTAGGCAAAAGCATGGTGTTGATTATTTTGACACCTATGCACCGGTTGCAAGAATCACCTCAATAAGGTTATTAATTGCAATGGCTTCGGTATACAATCTAGTAATCCATCAAATGGATGTGAAAACGGCATTCCTTTATGGAGATCTAGAGGAAGAAGTGTACATGAAACAACCCGAAGGGTTTGTTTTGGAAGGACAAGAAGATAAGGTGTGTAAATTGGTTAAGTCCTTGTATGGACTTAAACAAGCACCAAAACAGTGGCATCGAAAATTTGATGACACAATTTTGTCTTTTGGATTCAAGGTGAATCAAGATGATAAGTGTATATATAGAAAATTTGATGACAAAGGTCATGGTGTCATCATTTGTCTATATGTTGATGATATGCTTATCTTAGGTACAAGTCTACAACAAAGAGAATTGACCAAGGAATTCTTATCCTCATCTTTTCAGATGAAGGATTTGGGGGAGGCGGATGTCATTTTAGGCATCAAGATAATTCGGGACAATGGAAGACTTATTCTAAGTCAATCTCACTATGTTGAGAAAATGATCAAACGGTTCAATATGTTTGATAAGTGTCCTGTTAACACCCCCATGGAACCAAATGTCAAATTGGTTAAGAATTCGGGGAAAACAATTTCCCAATTGGAATATTCTAGGATAATTGGATCCTTGATGTATGCCATGACTAGTACAAGACCGGATATTGCATTGGCTGTGGGAAAACTAAGTAGATTTACTAGTAACCCGGGTGCACAACATTGGTTTGCAATTCGAAGGGTTTTGAGGTACCTTAAGGGTACGTTAGACTATGGTCTATCTTATAGTGGATTTCCTTCAATTTTAGAAGGATTTTCGGATGCTAGTTGGATCACTTACAAAGAGGATGACTCTTCTGTAAGTGGTTGGGTATTCATGTTTGGAGGAGGTGCCATTTCATGGTCTTCCAAGAAACAAACTTGCATCGCTGATTCCACTATGGCAGCAGAGTTTATAGCTCTTGCATCAGCTAGCAAAGAAGCTGAGTGGTTGAGGAATCTCATGATAGAGTTGCCTTTATTGTCAAAGACAATGCCACCGGTGGCAATCCATTGTGTTCCAATTCGGCGTTGATAAAGGCTTATAGTCAAGTGTACAATGGTAAGTCTCGGCATATTTCACTAAGGCATAGCCTAGTGAAAGAGCTTATCAATGATGGGGTTATAAGTCTTGACTATGTTCCAACAAAGATGAATTTGGCGGATTGCTTTACCAAGGAAATGCCAAGACATTCCATCATATTTGCTATGAATGGAATGGGTTTATGTCCAAAAACACAAACTTGTGAAACCCAATCTAACGCTTGAAGAAACATCAAGTCTTAGATTCAATGTAATTGAATCGCATTTTTGATGTTTGTTAGCAATGTATAATGACCCATATTGCTATGGTACTTGTGATGTATGAGGTAGCGTCAATTAAAAGTTCTCAAAGGTTTAGAGTTGAGAAGCTCTAAATGTAAGTGTCTTGTCACAAGGGCACAATTACGTATATGAGAACCTACCTATATAAGTTCGAAGTTTAGCCGCTTCAAGAAGTCTAAAAGGACATATAGACTTTGATGAACTTATGAAAGATACGGATACATGGCTGTTTAAAAGTGTTAAGTGATGAATGATTCGATTTATCTTATGTGTGCTTCACCTTCGAATGGTTGGATATATCCGTGTGATTCAATCCATATGGAAATCATGGGATATGATCATCGTTAAGTGTGTTGTACTGGGTGTTAATTCAGTCCATAGGGACATTAACATTGATGCATAAGATGTGGCTAAATGATAGATTTGGAGAATGTATAAAGAAGACACTCTAAATGGGGGAGGATTGTTGATAATTTAGAATGTCGGAGGAGCGCTCGCTCTTCAGAATCGCGCTCGCGCCAGCTAGGCGCGACCCGCGACAAAACCGCGCATAAACCGCGATGAGTTTCTGGAAATTCTGGAAAAGTTTAGAGGCGCGCCCGCGCCTCTGGTTGGCGCGCCCGCGTCATGGCACGGCGCGACCCGCGCCTAAACCGCGCTAAAATCGCTTCAAATTTCTGGAAAATCAGAAAGTTGAGATTCTAGAAGAGGAGCGCCCGCGCTTCTGTGTGGCGCGCCCGCGCCTCTTCGCTCGCGCCCGCGCTTCTTGCCGTTTTGCGGTTTTATACGACGGTTGATTCTATTTTATATAGAGGAGTTTCTTTCGAAACAGATACACAGAACATTATTATCTTCATCTTCTCCCCAAGAATTCTCCATTTTCTCTCATAATTTTCTTGCAAACTATTTTGAGAAAAAACCTCTTGATTTTAGCCTTCGTTGTGAATCATCCATCGGTTTTCGATTCTTTGTGCTAAGAACGGAAAGTGCTGTCAATTGTATCTCAAAGGGAATTTCCGGATCAACCCAAGCACCGTGTGGGGGAAATTAATCCCTTTAGGAAAGTATTCATACGCCTTTGACAGTGTATCAAGATCATAGTCTCAAGGGACATTGCGATTCTCATGTTCATGTGTTCGTTAATCGGCTTGGAGTTTAGGCAAGTGTTTAAGTCTTCATACTAGTGTTTCCTTTGAAATTTCTGTAATTTCATAGATTATAATACTTGATTGGAACACCATTGTTGTGTTTGTTTAATTACATTACTTTGTATTGTAATAATATCAATTAGGTTTTGTTTCCCACACATTTTATTAAGTATTTCTTGATATTATTAGTGACTACTTGTTAGAACTTCACTGTAAACCTAACAATATTAAGCTTAAGTATTCTGATAATATGGCTATTAATCTTCCTAATTAATTTAAAGAGGCTTCACATGAATTTGTATGACTCACAACGTCGTGTTATGGCTACGCTTTTTAGGTCTTGCCCACTACTGGAGGATTTATACTTGGGTCTTCATTTAGATGAATATAAACACTTTGTTGATATATTAGCATCGAATTTGAAGGACTTGTATATACTACCTCTGTTAAATGTTATGTGCAACTTTGAGAGGGTTTGCGGTTACCAATGCAAAACTTAAGGGGTAAAGATTAGAGAAAGTGTTGTAAAGTAATTAAAGGGATAGGAGAGAGAAAGTAGGACCTGCCCACTTGCAAATTTGAGGGGAAATCTGATCTGGTCCTTTCAGGAGGGATTTGTTTTCCCTCCCAAATTTTCACCAAAATTCGAATGTCTTGAATTCTTGGGTGGGTTTTCATTTCCCTCCTACTTTACAAAAAAAAAAAAAAAAAAAAAAAAAAAAAAAAAAAAAAAAAAAAAAAAAACCCAACTAGCATTCAAATTTGTAACCTGCATTTTAAGCAAACATTCACCATTTATGAGGCTTATAAATACCAGCCTCCAAAATCCACAAGCATTCAATGTATCACCAATAATTACAAACCATAAGTTTTTCAAAAGATGAAATTGTTTAGCCAAAAGTTAGCACTAACTACATCATGATTAGCCCATATTTACCCAAAAACTTTCTCTAAACTAAAATTAGTGTTGCACATCTTCAATCTTCATAATCGGCAGTGGCTATCAACCTTCATTATCTACACATTCACATAGGGAAGCTTCATCTCCCCCCAAAAAAATCAACAGCCAGCCTTATTTCATCAACCTCAATCTAAAGAAAAACAAATCAGACACAAGACATGGCAGAATTTGATGAAGTTCTGTGTTTTTATGTTGATCAAATTTTAACAGAGAAAACAATGGCAGAAATGTACTATGATCAACAAGAAGAAATGCAAGATGAAGACTTCGAGCAATATGAATCAGAAAATGAGAACATGCAAGAAGAGGAAGAAGAAGAAAATGGGCAGTAAGGCACACAAGAAGATGATGAATACCATGACATGCAAGCATCAACTAAAGTTGGGACTCAAATTACACAAAGAAAGCAGCTCACTTTGCAAAAGAAAAGGGAAATTGTTGATGCAATGTTGGTTAAAATGCAAGATGGGAACTTACCAAGGGGTCACAAGATCCAAATATCCCTTCAATTCAATGTTCACAAATCAACAATCACTAGAATATTCACTAACATTAAAAAAACAGATGGCAAAAGGGAATTTTATTGATGTTAGGACTAAGAAGTATGGTAGAACAGGTCCAAAGCCAAGAAAATTTCCAGATGAATTCCTACAGTCAGTCCCTCTGCATCTTAGGCAGATAGAAAGAAGTTATGCAGCTGTCCTGAAGATTTCTCATGTCACTCTTCACAATTTGAAGAAAAGGGAAGGCTTAGGACACACACAAGCAGTAACAAGCCAGCACTGACATCAGACCACAAGGTTGCTAGATTGAAATGGGTTCTGTCACATATAAATCCAATCACAGCAAATGAGGACCCCACTTTTGTTGACATGAACCATGTTATACACATAGATGAGAAATGGTTCTATCTCAATCCTGATAAGAGGAGGTTTTATCTCCTTCCTAGTGAAGAAGATCAATACAAGGCACAACAGTCAAGAAGATTCAAGCTAAAGGCAATGTTTATGGCAATCATTGGGAAGCCATTGTATGACACAAATGGGGAACTAATCCATGATGGGAAGTATGGCATATTCCCATTCACTGTCAAAGAGAGAGCAAAGAAATCAAGCAAAAACATAGCAGCAGACACATTGGAAACCAAGGCACTCCAGAATGTCAATAAAGAGGCCAAGTGATTAGGGAAATGTTGCTCACAAAGGTCATACCAGTAATTATGTTTAAATGGCCAGAAAGTCAGCCCAAAAATGTTTTCATTTAATGGGACAATGCAAGGCCTCACCAAGTTCCTAAGGATTAAGAGTTTATTGTAGCAAAAACAGAAAATGGGTTTAACATCCAACTTGTATTCCAACCAGCACAGTCACCTGATTTGAATGTGTTGGATTTAGGCTTATTTAGGTCAATTCAGTCTTTGCAATATCAATCTTTTCCTAGCAATCTAGATGAGCTAGTTGAGAAAGTCATTGAGTCTTATGACACATTCAAACCTCAAGTCAACAAGTACATATGGGTGACTTTGCAAAGATGTATGATAAAAATTCTCAAGGCACAAGGTGAGAACAAGTACAAAATACCCCACATGAACAAAAAGAAACTCGAAAATCTTGGCATTCTTCCAGATCAAGTTGAGGTGAAGAAGGAAGTAGTGATGGAGGTTGTGGAGTACCTAAATACTATGTTTAGGCCAGCTAATCAAGGCAATCAAGATGCAGCAGAAGATATGAAGGTAGATGCAGACCAGGGGACTCATCAAACCAGACCAGAGGATAAGAACAACATGGACTGCCACACATAACCACTTTGCTCTGTTTCTCTCTTTTTTTTTTTAATTTTCTGTGAATGAATAGGTGGTTAGGTGTACTTTGTTGATTAGGTTTATGCAAACATGTAAGGCAATCATATGTAACTTCTTTTGATCAAGTTCTGGTCCACTTGTACCCACATTTTGATTGAAATGAAAATGAAAATGTTTTTTTGATGTGTGGGCAATATATCCATCAGAAGAGTGCGTATGGTTGAATACAACACTTCATCACAAGGTTACCTCAACAACAATCTCAAACAAGAAATTGTTGGAGCAAAACTCATGTGTAAAGTGTAATTCAATGGAGTCCCTTCATCATTTGGATTAGAAAACAACACTCAAGAAAATGAAATGGGGGACTCACTACTTGAGTGTATCAAAACAGGAGCAATTGGGACTCCTTTATGAACATTTTTAACAACACCTAGGGATTGATAGTGTTCTCTACACCAATGATCATTAAGAACATTCTAAGGTAAAAACAGCTCAACCTTACAAAACAAAGCACACAATAGCCTCATCATTCATCAATCAAACTCCCTTAGGTATCAAAAGTCATTAATCCAACACCACACCAAAAATACAAGCCAATGTATCCAAAACATGCAGCATGAAGCAACAATAATGTCCAACAATAGCCATCAAGAAATTCCAACAATAACCAACACTATAATCCAACAACCACCAACAATAAATTCCAAGAATACCCAACAATGATGTCCATCAATCAACCAACCAACAACCAACAATAACCAACAAATTCCAATAAAAGCAGAAACAGGAAGACAAATCCAAAAAGCAGCCAGAATCAGAAAGACAGATCCAACAAACCAACAGAATCAAGAAGATAGATCCAACAAGCCAACAACAATCATGAAAAATAATCAAAGGAGAGGGACTCATAATCCCCAGTAGTCACTACTAGAAAATAAACAGCCAATCAACGACGGAAAAAATCCGTCGGGAAACCTAGAAATTCAGTCGGAAATGCCCATTTCCGACGGAATTCCGTCGGAAGGCACCGTCGCATTACATTTTGTAGGAATTTTGCGATATTCCGAGGGAAATTTCGTTGGAAAAGTCCATTCCGACGGAATTTCCAACGGATTTTGTTCAGTCGGAGTCAAGTTTGACTTAATTGGGAAGCCCGTCGCAATGTTCCGACAGAACATTTTCTGTTAGTATGAGTTATATTCCGACGGAATTTTCCGTCGGAAGAGGTATATTCCGACGGAATTTTCCGTCGGAAAAGTCAATAAAAAAATAATAAAAAAAAAGCCCTGCTCACCACCACTCCACCACCCTCTAATTCTAACCCTAAGCCTAGACCACCCAACGCTACCCACCACCACTGAACCCAGACCCACGTATCACTTAGCCCAGATCCTCCTAACCCAGACCCACCCACGCCTCCCCACACCACCAGCTACCACTGAACCCACCCACGCCTCCCACCACCCTAACCTGAACCCACCCACCGGACCCACCTAACCTGAAATACTCTCCTAACCCGACCCCACCCACTAGACCCACCACCTTAGCCGCCAAATCTACAAACCACCTTCGAAACCACCATTCCCCACCCTCCCCAACCACCACCGAAACCTCGCCATTCCCCCACCCTCCCCAACCAACCACCACCGAAACCTGCCAAAATCACCATACCTTCAATTCCACCTCCAATGCAACCACCACCATGACCACAATTCAAAAACCACCAAAAAAAAAAACCAAATTAATAGAAAGAAAACAAAAAAAAACACCTTCAATTCCACCTCCAAAACCTCAAATTGGGATTATATGGTTAAATTCGGACATAAAAACTCCAGATTAGGAATTTTTATGGTCGAATTTAACCATAAACACCATAATTATTTGTTTGTTGATGACCACCAGCCCACACATAATCCATTCTTGTCGAAAATTCATCGAAAAAAAATGAAAAAGAAAAGGAGAACAAAGAAGAAACCGGAAACAGAGAAAGAAAAGAGATGAAGAGAAAAAGGGAAGGAAAAGAGAAAAAAGAACGAAGGAGAAACCAGAAGAAAGAAGGAGATCGAAGGAGTAAGAGGAACAGGTTAGAGAATGAAAACGAAGGAGAAAGAACAGGAAAGAGAAGGAGAAAAGAGGAACAGGAGAGAGAAAGAGAAGGAGAAGAGGAGAGAGAAAGAGAAGGAGAAGGAGAATAAGAAAAAGAAAGAGGAGGAAAAGGTTAGGGGGTATCCGTTTTATGGGCTAGGGTTTGGTAAAAAAAATTAATATTTTTTAATTAATTTCCGACGGAAAATTCCGTCGGAAATTTCCGACAGACTTTAATTCCGTCGGAAATTTCCGATGGACTTTAATTCCCTCGGAAATTGTAAATTCCGACGGATAAATCCGTCGGAAAGCACATATATTCAAAAACGGAATTTATTTCCGTCGGAAATTTCCGACGGAACTTTCGGATGTCTAAATTTCGTCGGAAATTTCGACTTTTCCGACGGATTTTTGTGTCCGTCGAAACGTTTCTGTCGGAATTCGACTGTTTTCTTGTAGTGAGTGAATCAAAGAAAATAACCAACAAACATGATAAAAAATCAAAGGAAAGGGACTAAAATTAGAAACGAAAGAAGTTAGGGTTAGGGACCGTTACGCAAGCAGTCACTAAGAGGGTTGAACCTTACGGTTCATTGTCCTCACATAGTGCTTGTAAACAGGGCCCGAAATGTCACCAATTTCAAGGGGAGGGACACTGCTGGTAGCCTTCTTCGAAGGAGGAGATGAGTCCTCCTCTTTCTCAGCCTCATCATCAGAGGAAAGCTCAATAACCTCCTAATCAGGCAGCTCATACATCCGCCTTAGAGCCACCAGCGCTGCCTTCTATTAGCCCAGATATTCGTGGGAGGCCTAGCCCTCTTAGATCTGGGCTTTTTGGTGGGCACAGAACTCCCCTCACCACTTTCTACCACCGGATCTACAGCTACATCAGTGAAATCAAGCGATTTCTTGCCCCGGGACTCACCCTGACCCTCAGCCCTCCTCAAACGCTCCTCCTCGTCAACGCTTTCAAGCACCTTACCCAACGCCTTGTAAGTGGTCGAAGTACAGTTGGGGCCATACTCACTAGACTCATAGAATTGGCGAGGAAAAGGAGAGTTAGTCTCAATGGATTGAATGAGGGAGAGAATCAAATTACCCTCACCTTCGTCATTAGTGGCCATGTAAGCTTCGTGGAGGGGATCTAGGTTAACCATTTTGTTGTGGGACTCGATTTGTCAAAGATCTGATTAATCAAGGACAGAACTAGAGAGAGAGATTGGAGAAAATGAAGGATGAAGAGGAGAGAGAAAGACGAAGAACAAGAACTAGGTTCATTTGGAGAATTCTCCTTAAGAAATAAGGAAACCCAACCATCGCAATTAATTTTGGGTGGTTGGGAAGATGAGTAAATGAGAGTTGTTGGGGGGATATGGGATGATATATGGAGGGAGTCATTAGATTAGTATAATCAGATTAGGTTTAGGTTAATGGGATTAAAAAAAGATAAGGGTAAAATTAAGAAAATCAGATTTTTTAAGTAAGGGTAAATATGTAATTTTCAGTTTTTTTGTTTACTAAAAATAGAAAGAAAACAGAAAGTTGCACATAATCTTGAACATCCGTTTTTGGCAAAAGTTGCACATAACATTTAACCACTACTACAATTTAGACCTAATACAACGGATTTTTCCGTTGTATTAGGTGTTCAAAACCGTTGTATTAGACCTAATACAACGGCTAGCAACCGTCACATTTTCTAGGATTGGATTAGGTCTAATACAATGGTAAAATGGACCTAATCCAACGGATTACTCAATCCGTTGGATTAGGTCCCTTTCTTGTTTTTTTTTTTGGAATAACTGAACCTAATACAATGGATTCCTCCCCAATCCGTTGTATTAGGTCTTTTTTTTCTTTTTATTATTATTATTATTATTATTATTATATTGTCCATAAGTGACCAGATTGTCCAAGTCCAAAAGATTGTCCAGAAGTTTCCAGATTGTCCAAGCTCAGTCCAGAATCTGAAAAATTGAAACCGAGAAACAAAAAATTGAAAAACGAAAAACGAACGAAAATTGAAAAAATATTTGAAAATTTGACAAAAAAGTAAATCTGAAAAATGAAGATCTAAAAACGAAAAATGCATAAAAACGAAAAAAAAAACCCAGAAAAACGAAAAAAAAAACCCATAAAAATAAAAAAAAAAATCCAGAAACGAAAAAAAAAAAACCCAAAAACGAAAAAAAAAACCCATAAAACGAAAAATTGAAAAACGAAAAACGAACGAAAAATGAAAAAAGATCTGAAAATTTGAAAAGAAAATTAGATCTGAGCAACGAAGATCTAAAAACGAAACAAAAAACGAAAACGAAAAACGCAGATCTGGAAATCAAAAAACGAAAACGAAAATACCAGATTAAAACGAAAACAGTCAAAACGAAAACAAGAAAACGAGTGAAACCCAAATTAAAAAAAACCCAGAAAAATGAAAAAAAATAAACCCAAAAATACGAAAAAAACCCAAAAAAATCAAGAATTCGAAAAAAACAACAAAAAAATCCAAAAACGAAAAAAAAAACCCAGAAAACGAAAAACAAGATCTGAAAAACCAAAAAAAAACCAAGATCTGAAAAATTAAAATACCTAAATGAACGGCGACGATGGTGAGAGAATCAGTTGGCTTTGAGGCTTGAAGAGAAGCAGAAAATGAGAGTGAGGAGAGAGAGGGAGTGAGAAGAGAGGTAGAGAATGAGAGTGAGGAGATCGAGAGAGGGAGTGAGAAGAGAGGCAGAGAGTGAGATAGAGAGCAGAGAGACGGTGCATGAGGAGAATGAGAGTTGGGGATTAAGGTATTAGGCCCAATTTATATATAAGGCCCTCCGACTTTCTTTTATTTATTTTTTTTTTTTTTTGATCCGTTTTATTAGACTTACTTTTTTTTTTTTTTTTTGATCCGTTGTATTAGACTAGTCTAATACAACGGATTCTTATATCTAATACAACGGTTACTATAAACCGTTGTATTAGACCTATTTATATGACTTTTTTTTTTTTTTTTTACTGATCCGTTGTATTAGACCTAGTCTAATACAACAGATTCTTATAACTAATACAACGGTTAGTATAAACTGTTGTATTAGACCTGTTTTAGTATAAATCGATGTATTAGCCTAGTCTAATGCAACAATATGAAATTAGCCGTTATGTTAGCTAATTTTGAACCGTTGTATTAGATTAAAAATGTAGTAGTGAACGGAGGTAGTAGATATGGATAAATCCTCGTGTTTGATTTTTAACAGCAAGTTTGTGATTGATGCCCCTAAACTGGAACGATTCACGGTTGTAGGAGTTCTAGCGATTTATGACTTTGTTACAATTCCAAGTAATTTACATCAAGTCACGATTGCGTTGCAGAAAATGGATGGTATTTTGATTGATAATGAAGCTTTTCTGAATGAGAGACTAGTGCTTTTTCGAGGGATTTCTTGTGTTCGGACCCTTATATTATTAGGTGACTGTAGTGGTATTACTCTCTTAAATTTTCTTAATAAGATTGATCTGCCAATCTATCTTAATCTGGTTAATCTACGTTTCGACGAATCTCGCATGAATTTAGTTCATATTGGGAGACCTCAATTACCTTCTAGTTGGTTGGCTAAGCTCAAAGAAATAGAGGTCTCAGTAAAGAATGTGTTCTACATGAACTTGCTTGTTGACATATTACGATACGCAACAGCTTTAGAGCAGCTTCGTGTTTTTCCTTTTTACAGAAGTAAACTTGGCAATGGCCCAAATCAACTATGGAATGAATACATCTTTTGTAGAGAGCTATTTCAGTCTCCAAAGATTTCACCAAGTTGCCAGATTGAGTGTTTTGGTAATATGATTACTGCTTCAAGTGATGATTAATACAGCTCCTCAAAAAAAAAAAAAAAAAAAAGTGATGATTACAGTCATGGTGTGCTACCATGTCAAATACTCGAATAGTATATCTGTAAATTGAACCTAAGCTGATGTGGTTTGCCCCAACCTTTGATATTAATTTTTTTTTTTTTTTTTTTTTACACGGTAAGGTCAGCCTTTGATATTATTAGGTACTGCAGTTTTTCTAATTTTTTTTTTTTAATGGCCTTGGTTAATGCAAGGGTAGTCACAGAAGTTTCACATTGCTTTTGTGCGCGCAAAAGAATTAAAACAAATACAAATAATTTGCAAAAATTATAATATATTGATATTTTTTTAAATCAAAAATATGTTCAAATCAACCTAGTACATGGCAAATTGGCAATTGTCTTTTCTTATATGTCAACGATAATTCACGAGCAATCATAGTCAACGAATCTTAATTCCAATAAAAAAAAAAGAAAATGATAAAATAATAAGCAAAAAACAGATATTTTGTGTGTAGTCCCTATCGACATTATGATCGTTTTATTGATAGGAAATATGGTTAATTTCACGCAAGTTTTTCTCTTAAATTAACTATTAATGTCGGGATTATATGTTTTTTTTTTTTGTTCAGTCGGAATTGAGGAAGATTGATCTATAACCCAATAAATTAACAATTATATACAATTACCCAAACTACACCTATGTTGGATCAACCAAAGAGTAAAAGTTATATAGTACAACGTAAACATCTACATTTGTTTAGATAAAAGTGACAAACTTGACTCAAACCTTTAACATGATAGATAACCAGGATACGACATAAATTCTATAAAATCATGTAAAAATATACATATCAAAACATGCAATGTGACATTTAACAACCGTACAATTCACCAAATCTCCCAATATTAATTATGAGGAATTCGCGACAATATAGTATTATACCAGTCATCAATTAACCAAAATGTAAAAGTTTTATACCATATAGATCTATCAAAAGTGACACTTGAATTAGGCCTCTAACATGATCAGTAACCAGCATATATAGCATAGCTGTATATATAAAACTGTGTAAATACCTATCAAAATTGCAATTTTGTAAAATATTCCACTGCATAATTCAACAAATCTCCCAATATTATAACTCATTCAATTTTATTTATTTTTTTTTTATTTTTTTTTTTTGAAGAATATAACTCATTCAATTTGCAACAACATAAATCATACAAATTTTATTAAAGGGCTAAAAAGCCAACAACAGCATAACATAATATTAGACCTACATATACTTTATAGAATTTTTCTGTTCTTTCAGCCTATAACAGTAAACAAAATGTGTACTTTAATTCATCAGTCATACAATCATACAACAAATGGGTCGACCATTCAATCCACCAACCTATAGGAAAGTTCACCATCCTCTTTTAAGCCTCCACTTGAAGCATCGATAACCTGACCGTAGAATTCCATCAGACAAACTGGTGAAATCCTTGGAAGCTTGAACATTTTCTTACAGTATTCATACTCTACCGCAAGTATCTTAGCACTGTGATCTGGATAAACCCATAAATGTACCTGCTCCATCACCGGAGCATTACTTAAGATGTACTCGACCAACTTGATCTCAAGGTCGTAGCACTCGAGACCCTGTATCTCTAGCTTCCTCAGGTTGGCTAAGAAGCAGCTCGGAAATCTTTCCCCCTCGAATTTGACCGCAAACCTAAGATCGCGCAACCTATGGAAGATTGGTGGGCGAATTCCATCCAGAGTAATTTCTTCTAACATATGAACGCAATACAGAAGATGACAACCACATTCGTCCAAGACAATGGTCCTAGCACAAGAAATCCCTCGAACCAACCCCATTACTTGTCTAGTAAAAGTATGGAATTGGCTATCATGAAAACAAATCTCTTCGATCGAAATCCTCGCCTGTCTTAATCTAGATGGAATACTAACAAATTCATAAAATGCCAAAAAACCTTCTATTGTAAAGGTTTGCAAATTAGGGGCATCAATTACAAACTTGCAATTCTTTGTAAGAACATCCTCTTCATTTTTATCTAACTTTATAGATAACCGCCTCAAATTAGGGGCGGATATATTAATTAAATGATCAGGCTCAATCAACTCCAGAATCAACTTTAACTCTTCCAATAGGGGACAACACTTAAACAACACACCCATCAAAACACGGTTTTGATCGCGCAGCCTCATACATAGCTTCTTCAAATTAGGCAGATTAATGAGCAATGACATATCAGCAGGTAAGTGTTGGAACAACAAGTGTGTAGTGTGTGAATTTTGTGAAAAAACTCAAAGTCCCACATTGGTGGGAAATGAGAGTTTTACTCTCTTTATAATATAGAGAGTGGGCTAAAGGGGTGTGGCCCTTGGGCTACCCACATTTTGTGGAGAGGGAGGACCTATATGGTAAACCATCTATCACACACACGCGCACCGAACCGAACCGAGCCGGGCCGGGTTGGGTTGGTTTGGGTCGGGTCGGGTTTATTAAATAAACTTATTTTTTGGACAAGGCTAATTGCGTGATTAGTTCCTTGATTTTTGCTAAACGTTTTTGACTGATTACATTTGACCGTTTTTTCAAAACTGATTAATGGAGCGTTAATCATGCAAACGTTTTCACTGATTTTTTGCTAAACGTTTTGCCACGCATTAATCTTCTGTAACCGTTTTGAACGTTCAACTTATGACCGTTTTAATTGCGTGATTAGTGCCTAATTAAACAGCAGCAGTTACGTTGCAATTTTGCCTATAAAAGGCGTGTTGATTTCCTGTTTTTGATACACAAAAAATACAGAAAGCAATCTTCTTCTCCTCTCTATTTTTCCTCACAAAAACAAAAACCCTCGAGCAGTTTCTTTTCTTTTTGGTGTTTAGTTGCCCGGTGGTTTTGTGCAGTTCCACCGGTATAATTACAATAGAGAAAGGCTGTTTTATCCTGGGGAACATCCGGTTTAGTACGAACTGCTTGCACATTTTCAGGGCAGTGCCGTCAATGTTCTAAAGAAAGCGACATAGTCCGCGACTCAGTCTAATTTTCGGTAACTTTGTTCTTACTGTTTTTGTTCCCGCAGTTCCGTTTATAACAGTAAGTCATCAAACTCAAAATCAAGATATAATTTCAGGCATACCAGCGATTCACAGTTAAAAACACAAGTAGCCACATTAAATAAATTGGTGGATTTCCAAGGTTCAGTACGGAAGTCTACCTTAATCATCTCCGGGTTTCGGAGACAGACATGTTCGAGCCAAGGGAGCAGGAAACTGTGGTACTCCTCGCCAGCTGCTATGTCGTCTTCTTCCTGGTTGTTATACGGGTGGAAACTGAATTCCAGGTGAAATGTATCGACTTTCGGGGAAATGAGTTGGGAGAGGACGTGATCAAGGGTCATGTAGAAGTAATGAAATTGGCGGAAGTTGGGATTACGAGGTGGAAGAGAGATTTGGGTGATGTGAGTCCAGAGGTTGAGCCAACGACTGGAAAAGAGCGAGGTGGCGACGGCGTCCTCGATGGGGAGTTTATTGAGGATGAGTACTAGAAGACAATCAGGGAGGTCACTGAGTCTATCTAGTGGTGGTGGTGGTGGTTGTTGCTGCTTTTTGGGGTTGCGGCCGCCATCACTAATTCTCTTCCGTGAAGGCTCCATCAGATAGAGAGATTAAAGACAGCAAACCCTACGATTTAGGGTTATAACAGTGGGATTAAATAGCTGAGATTATTGGACTTAAAACGTGTTGGATAGGATTGGATAGGATAGGAACAAGTTTGGGAGGGAAGGATAGCAGTTGAAACTTCTAAGCCTGAGATGTCATGAGTTTCATGAGGTACATGTGTACGTTAGGTTGTACTTTTTTTTTTTTTTTTTTTGGAAGTATAGGAACACGGTACTGGTAATGGCGTAATCCTGGTTCTAACAACGGCGAAGGAGTAGGAGGTTTATGTTTATTTACGTCGATGGTGGAGAGTATGGTTTTTAGGTAGTAAATATCATAGCTTATACTAATATTGACTAATAATGGGGAAATTCCCTATTTCTCATAATGAGAAACGAAATTTGTTTCTCATAAGGATATTTTCGTGAATAAATCAACAATTTTTTCATTATTGTGGGCTTTACAATTAAATAAAGTTGTTGGTTTATTTACAAAAGTGTCATCTCACTGTGAGAAAGTGGGGCATCCTCCTAATAATGTATTGCGTCAATATAGTATTGCTTTTCTTTAAAGGTGAACGTAACGACAAACAAGTATGATCACAATGGAGGAATAGTGACATAATCCTGGTTTACACGGTACAATAGCATAGGAGTAGCAAATGTATGGTTTTTTTACGTCGATGGTAAGTGATGAATATGATATGGATTTCACGTCGATGGCAAAGAATAGAAATCATGTACTTCGTATAATTTACATACTCCCTCCGTTTTTTTTATAGGCTAGAGATAAGATTACGTGGAGTTTAAGGTAATTTAATAAAATAAGATGTTAGTAAAATAGATAAGATTATTATTTTATTGAAAAATAAAGTGGTGTGAGAAGGAGTGGAGACCATTAAAGATATATTATTAAATTGTAAGATATTTCCAAAAATAGAACTCTAACTTATAAAAAAAACGGACGAAAATAGTAACTCTAGCTTATAAAAAAAACGGATGGAGTATTATTTTTGTGAGGCTAATAAAGGAAGCAAATTTCATACCATATATTAGCATTTATAAATAATATATTGATTTTCTTTATCGGGTGAAATACGCCAATCTATCTCTTTTTTTCTCAGATACTATCCTCAATTTATTTCTTTTCAAAATAATTAGGAAATTTTGAAAATAACTGATTAGGGGATTTTGCTCCCACCAATCGGAATGCGCCACGTGGACCAATCAGGTCCTGCCAAGTGTCCCCTAGTTGGAAAAGTCAGGGCTTCCCACGTGGCACGCGCTTATTCGTCCACCTTGGACCTGTTATGTCAAGACATGTGGCATACTCCATGCCTAATGGAGAAACCGGCCACCCAGGCCCAACTTCCGAGGGAAGCCCAATCGGCCCTAGGTTTACCTAAACCTAGGATGGGCACGTTTCCCAAGGTTATAAATACCTCCCTTAATCCTCATTAAGGGGAATTACAAAAAGAGAACAGAAACATTACGGAAAAAACACATTAATTACACACAGTAATAACCGGCTGATCTCGCTAACAAAGCAGATTACCTACATTAAACACTCTCACCTAGAGAGACCAAATCACTTTAATTTCCGCATTAATTACTCCTTAATCAGGTACTAACTTGACCGTTGGAGGCGGAGCTCACAGGAGTCTTCGTTATTTTGCAGGTACAGGCGTCCGGTTCCAGTCTCGGAATTGTAACTCTCCCGCAGGACATCAGAAAACCCCGAAACATTTGGCGCCGTCTGTGGGGAGAGTACTTCTGAGATGGCATCCAAGTCTGTACCGACTCCTGAAGAGAGGCGTCCTCTAGACAACCCTCAAGTTCAGTCGGACCATGATACCGAAAGTGAATTTGAAGTTGAAGCTCATACAGCTTCAGACGGGACCCTAAGGGCCCGACGTACCCGTCATACCGAAAGGAGGGAACGGGAGCATCTTCAAACAGGAAGCGAGCCAGCAGGCGCACCGCCTGTTCGGCAACAGCCGACTGATGGGTCTGCTCCCATCACAAGGAATGAACTCATGACCTTCATGAGGGACTTCAAGGGAGAGATTCAAGAGTTGATCAACAAGAAGCCGCCTGCTCCAGTCAAGGAGCAGTCGGCCAAGAAACCCTCCACTTCAATGAAGAGGAAGCCAGTTCAAGGGCGAGAGGCGACTCCTCATCCTAAATCTAGGAAGCGGGAGCCACCTGCCCTTGATTTCACAAAATTCCGTTATCCTACAGGAAATAGGAAACCTGTTCGTCATATTCAGGCGGACGGGTCGAAGCAAACATTCACAGATGCTCGGCTACTGCTAGAGAAGAAGAAGAGTGACCGATTGTCAGAGTCGGCCTCTACTTCAAACTTTCAAGACAGTTTGCGAAATGCCTCGATGAGGCATACTCAGTCGTATCATGAGAGTCAGTCAGGCGGCACCTCCCGTCAGTCCGGCTTTCATAGCGACCAGGCGGTACCAAACTTACCATTTGTGCCGCAACAACAGTATTTTTTGCAGCCACCTCCGTTTGGTGGACCTGCAGCAAAAAACGTCCAACCTATGGACTGGCAGCTACGGTTGCTTAGACTTGGTGAACAGCCGTCGGCCTTCTCCAAGGAAATTACTGAAGCCGCTCAGCCGGCCAAAGTGAAAAATGTACTAGTAGGCGCCTATGACGGCACTACTAACCCAGAAGACCATCTGATGGCATTCACCAACCTGATGTACCTTCAAGGGTTGGATGATCCCACTTGGTGCAAGTGTTTCCCAGCGACTCTCAAAGGAATCGCACAGCAATGGTTCGGCAACCTGCCGACTGGTTGTGTAAATAGCTTCAGGACGCTTGCTTACTTATTTGCCTCCAACTTCGCCATGAACATCCCTGCGAAGAAAACGACCCTTGATTTGGGAACAATTCAGCAGGGCGAGAAGGAGGGGCTTCGTTCTTACATCAGGCGGTTTAACCTGATGAGAATACAGATTCAAGGGTTACCGGATGAGGTAGCTTATACTGACTTTTTCAGAGGTCTCAAAGTCGGGTCTACCTTCAAATTTGATTTGGTTCGAAAAAGGGTGGCGACTCTTCAAGAGGCCTTGATTGAAGCAGAAGCCTATATACAGGCAACTGATCTTTGTACGATAAAACAGTCGGACGGGAAAAGGTTCGACAAAAGAGAAGGACGACAGAAACAGTCGTCTAACAAAGATGAGAAAAGAAAAGAGGTCTGGGCGGCTGATTCCTCTAAACAGCCGGCCCAGAAAAAGAAAAAAGAGTTCAAACCATACTCCCCAAAGTATGCGTTTAACAAGGATAACCAGTTTATCCTAAAAGAAATCAAGGGACGGATCTCAATTGAGAAGCCGGTCCCCATGAAGGGTTCTGCAAACAACCGGAACCAAGATAAATTTTGTGCTTATCATGATGATGTTGGTCATCACACCAATGACTGCATCAGTCTCATGCGGTACCTAGACCGCCTGGCTGAGCAAGGTGATCTTGACACTTATGTCAAGAAATCTACGGGGAACACTTCCTCAAAAAAGCAGACGGCCAAAAAGAATTAGCAGGCCGACAGCTCTGATACAAATGATGCAGTCGTCTACACCATTGCAGGAGGCTTCTCAGGAGGCGGCCCCACTATTAGGGGCAACAAAGACAATATCAGGCGGTTAGATGTAAATTCCGTTCACCAAGAACGGTCGTCCAAATATTCATTTCCTGAGATTGTCATCACTGAAGAAGATCTAGGAGGGGTAAGGGGGCCGCATGACGACCCTCTCGTTATTGAATGTAAAGTGGCCAACCAGAGAGTTGGCCGAATCCTCATACATACCGGAAGCTCCTCAGATCTCATCAGTAGCAAATGTCTGTCGAAACTAAAATATCAGACTGATTGCATACATCCGGCCTCCCACCCTTTAGTAGGGTTTGGAGGAGGAGTCGTCCACCCACTGGGACGAGTAGATTTACCCATCCGCCTGGGCGAAAAAGGGGAAGGACGACACATGGTAGTCCGGTTCCTGGTAGTAGAGGAACTCTCGGCCTACAATATGATTCTGGGTCGACCTACCCTGAATAATTCCAAGGCTGTTATAATCCCGTCTCTTATGTTGCTCAAGTTTGAGAGGGATAATGGAACATTCGGCTCCCTAAGGGGAGATCAGAGGATGGCCGAGAATGCTATCTCTCGGATGTCAAGCCCATTGTTATGGCTACTGGGTCAAGCGGTGAAAAAACAGACCTTGACAAGGAGAGTGCGCCTGTTCAAGAAGCAGGCGGCAAAAAGAGAAAGGCATCCCAAACAGGGGCCGCAAGAAAAGCAAGAAAATAGAAATCATTGGCAGAGGAGCGGCCGGATGAGTTCCGCCCTCAGCCGGCTGGTGAGCATGCGGACCTGATCTTAGACGACTCACGTCCTGACCGAACAGTCAAAGTTGGGACGACTGCTCTGAGAAACCTTGGTGACAACTTTCACAACCTATTGAAAGAATACAAGGACATCTTTGCATTCGAAGTCCATGAAATGCCAGGCATTAGTCCTGATCTGGCGGTACATAAACTCGCCGTGGATCCGAAAAAGAAGCCGGTACGGCAAAAGAAGCGAAACCATGGCAAAGAAAGAAGTCAGGCGGCAGCCGCCGAAGTTAAAAAATTACTTGATGCAGGGTTCATTCGGCAATGTTACTTCCCAGACTGGGTTGCAAATGTGGTGCTTGTTAAAAAGCCGAATGGCACCTGGCGAATGTGTGTAGACTACACAGACTTAAACTAGGCGTGCCCCAAAGACAGTTACCCTCTGCCTAAAATTGATAACCTGGTCGACTCAACAGCCGGCCATGCCTTGATGAGTTTTATGGACGTCTATTCTGGTTTCCATCAAATTCCTTTATGGAAGAAAGATCAGGAGAAGACGGCCTTCGTCACTGATCAGGGGTTATACTGTTACACGGTCATGCCGTTTGGTCTTAAGAATGCCCCGGCTACCTTCCAACGAATGATAAACACTGTGTTCTTTGATCAGATTGGGAGAAACGTCGAGGCATACATTGATGATATGATTGTCAAGACTAAACTTCAGAAAGATCATCTGTCGGACCTCCGAGAAACTTTCGCCACACTCAGGCGGCACCATGTCATGCTCAATCCCAAGAAATGTGTATTTGGAGTTGAGTCTGGGAAATTTCTCGGATTCCTTATCAATCAGAGAGGAATAGAGGCGAACCCTGAGAAGGTGCAGGCGGTCATTGACATGCAGTCGCCTCGTACCATCCGAGAGGTTCAGAAGTTAACAGGTTGTCTGGCGGCCTTGGGAAGATTTCTAAGCCGATCAGGCGACAAATGCCTATACTTTTTCCAGGCAATTAAGAAAAAGGCAAGGTTTGAATGGGGGCCGGATGCTGAGGCCGCCTTCCAGAAATTAAAAGTTCACTTGCATTCCTTGCCGAGGCTGGTCAGCCCTTTGCCCAAAGAGGTTCTCTACATGTACCTGGCCGTCTCTGATCATGCGATAAGCGCTGTTCTCCTTGCTGAAAGGGACGGCTGTCAGCTCCCGGTCTACTTTGTCAGTCACGTACTGAAAAATGCCGAGTTGAGGTATCCCCTAGTGGAGAAATTTGGTCTTGCACTCTTCATGGCTGTTAAAAAATTGAAGCCCTACTTTTTGGCACATGCAGTCGTCGTGTATACAGACCAACCTATCAAGTGGCCACTGACCATCATGGAGTCGTCAGGCCGAATGATCAAATGGGCCATAGAAATACAGAGCCTCGAAGTTACATTCGAGCCTAGAAAAGCAGTGAAGGGGCAAGCCTTTGCTGATTTTATTGTAGAGATGACTCGTCCTCCTGACTCTCAAGTTCCAGACCAAGTATGGAAGGTATATGTGGACGGAAGCTCTACTTCAAATGGTTGTGGAGCATGCGTCATAAGTCAGTCGCCAGAGGGCGACAGGTACGAGTATGCTCTACGCTTCAGTTTTCAGGCTTCAAACAATGAGGCAGAATATGAAGCTTTACTAGCCGGGATCCGCATGTGTAAGGCGGCAGGGGCAAGAAAAATAGACGCCTGTTCCGATTCACAATTGATAGTGAGTCAGTACAATGGCGGATACGAAGCAACCCATCCGGCCATGATCAAGTATTTACAGGCGGTCCGACAAGCAGTCGGCTCCCTTGAGGATTTCCATCTGATCCAAGTGCCGAGATCAGAAAACAACCAGGCGGATGCACTGTCAAAATTAGCATCATCCGCCTCCTCTGATACTCCTCGAACTGTTTTTTGGGAAGTAATGGAGAAGAGAAGCATCGAGGAAAACCCTATTGGAATCCTAGACAGAAGCTCAACCTGGATGGATTCAATCAGGGCATATCTGACAAACAGTACACTGCCGGATGATACTCAACAGGCGGCAGCACTGAAAAAACGAGCCACCTGTTTTGAAATGATAAAGGGAGAACTTCACAAAAAGGGGTACCTTCAACCCTTCTTAAAGTGTGTTACTCCAGAAAAGGGACAAGAGATACTAGACGATCTTCACTATGGTTACTGTGCTTCTCATATAGGTGGTAGGATGCTTGCTCAAAGGGAAAGGCGGCAGGGCTACTTTTGGCCTACTTTGGAAGCAGATGCAATGGAGATGGTGAAAAAATGTGACAAGTGCCAAAGGTTTGGCAAACTAATTCACCGTCCGGCTACTGACCTCACTACCATTCACAGCCCACTACCGTTTGCTAAGTGGGGCATGGACATTCTGGGTCCATATACGCCTGCTACAGGTGGAAGGAGGTACATACTTGTTGCCGTCGACTACTTCATTAAATGGGTAGAGGCGGAGGCTGTAAAGGGAATCAAGACGAAAGATGTAATTTCATTCATTTGGAAAAATGTCATCACTCGGTTCGGGGTTCCCATGTCTATGGTTTTTGATAATGGTCCCCAATTTGAGACGCCTTTTCTCAAAAGCTGGTTGGGTGATCAAGGAATTGCAAACTACTTTGCATCTGTCGGCCGTCCACAAGCAAACGGCCAGGTAGAAGCCTTTAATAAAATCATCTCAGACGGTCTCAAGAAAAAGATTGAACGAGCAGGCGGCCTATGGGCGGATGAACTACCACATGTTCTCTGGGCCATTAGGACGACTGAAAAAGGGGAAACTGGAGAAACTCCATTCCTCCTAACTTACGGTGCGGAAGCTGTTCTTCCAATAGAACACTACGAGCCGACTCTTCGAGTAATGCTATATGACAAAGAGGCAAACTGGGAAGCCATGCGCCTGGCATTAGACTCACTTCCTGAAAAGAGGGGCAATGCTGTCTTGCGCCATGAGATCTATCGCCTGAGAATGACTAGATCATACAACAAAAAAGTGCACAGACGTCCACTCAAAGTAGGGGACTTTGTACTTAGAAAAATGGAAGCAGTTGGTAGGGCTAATGAGTCTGGCAAACTATGAGGAAGGACCCTACCGAATCTATGAGGAAGTCAGGGACGGTACCTACCGTCTGGAAACACCAGACGGACAACCGTTGCCTCGAACTTGGAATGTAGATAATCTTAAGAAATATTTCTTTTGAATGATGTAAAGTAAAGAGCTACTTAATAAAAGTTTGCACTTACTATTCAATTTTGTACTACGAGGGGCATGCCGTCTGTACCTTTACAGTCGGCTACTCTCCATTGAGTTTTTCACTCTATCTTCAGAGGGGCATGTCGTCTGTACCTTTACAGTCGGCTACTCTCCATTGAGTTTTTCACTCTATCTTCAGAGGGGCATGCCGTCTGTACCTTTACAGTCGGCTACTCTCCATTGAGTATTTCACTCACAATAGGGGCATGTCGTCTGGGCATATAGTCGGCTACTCTCCATAAGAAGATGGCCGACTGGTTCCAAACACATAGTCACCCCCCTAATACTTAGCTAAAAAGATTAGGGCCTGGCCGACCCTGTGCCTAACAGGCGGCTACCCTCCTTTTACTTAGCACCTACGTTCACCAAGAACTTACCAAGGCCACAGGACGAATGATCAGACCAGGCGCCAAGCCAATTGATCAAATCTACAAAACTAATACGACCTGTCCCAACATCATAGCAGGCGTCCGACGGCATCCCTCCGGATGAAATTCGTCGCAGAGAGCAGCTCCCTTTTGGGTGGAACATTGTTCTATAAACTAATTACACGGCACCTATACGACTGTCCCCAAGGGCAACCACGTAGCCATTTTTGAGACAAGGATAACTCTATCACTAACCAAACCAGTGGTAGCAGTTGACATCTGAGTCAGATGACCGCCTGTATTACTTGGGATAAATGCAGGGGGTACCTATTGAGTTAATAGCCAACAAACATTGGCGAATCAAGGGGTCTAGCCGGCCTACGCCGCCTGGTACCTCTACTTCTCAAGCAAAAGTGACGGCGACTGAGTAACTCCAACGTTAACTCATAGTCACTCCCTCAAATTTGGTATGGAACCTAAAAGGTTTGAGTAGACCACCTGTTTTTTGGCTAACAGGGGCACTCAAACCCCTATTCCTACTAGGTAACCTATTGAGTTAATAGCCCACAAACATTGGCAAATCAAGGGGATCAGCCGGCATCCGCCGCCTGGTACCTCTACTACTCAATCTAGATTGTGACGAAGACTAAGTAACTCCTATGTTAACTTAATATTCCCTCAACTTAGTATGGAGCCTAAAAGGTATGAGTCGTCCGCCTGTTTTTAACAAACAGGGGCTCTCAACCACTACTCTTTCTAGGTTAACAAATTATGAGTTAAAAGCCAACAAACATTGGCATTAAAGGGAAACAACCGGTACCCGCCGCTTGTTATCTCTACTGCTCAGTTCCTTGGCGACTAGGTAATACTCTATTTACTTGGTCAGACCACTTTCCTACTTGGTTAAATTTACAAATGACAGGACCGCCTGCCTAAAAAGTATCCAGACAAAATAGTTCGAATACTGATTGGATAAATGGCCGACTGATCGTCTATCCTGGAAACAGACAACCAGTCGTCCAGGGGCATAGGCGGCGTACTAACTATCCGTACCTGTTTGCAACGTTCGGCCATGTAAAACAGTCGGTCTAGTGAACAATTGGATATTAGATATGGAATACTTAGACAAATTTGAAGCAAAACAAAAATTCATTAAAAATAAGCTAGTCATTAAAGACCAGCAAAATATTCAAAGCCCCAGCCCCCTGGCCGGGTAAATACAAAGCAAACGGCACGCAGGCCGTGGAAAGAATACATAAAGCTTAAGAAGGGGGCAGTTCAGTATTAGCAGCTGCCGCCTGGTCAGCACTCTTCTTGCTGGACTCGGCTTCAGCTGCATCCTTTTTTGATGCCTTACCCCCAAGCGGCACAAGCGCCACTACCGGCTCCTCCTCCTCCAACGCTTCCCCCAACGCCTCTTCTTCAGCAGCCGCCAGGATCTCTTGATTATATGTATCCGAACACTGGCGGTACGTTCTTTCCCAAGAGGCAAAGTCGGCACTGGGAAGAGGCGGCCCCAGGTCATGCGCTGGATTTGAGCGGAGTCTTCCATCATCTCCCGGACCAGCTCTTTCTTCTCTTGCTCGGCCTTTTCCGAGAGCTCTTGGGTAAGACTCTTCTCCTGGGTCACCAGGCGTTCCTTTACGCTGGCCAGGGATTTCTCCATGGCTTCGTAAGAGTACATTTTCAGGCGAAGAGGTTTCAGCTCGACCTTGAGATTTGTGATGGTCGCCTCCAGCTCGTCATTCTTCTTCTGGGCCGCCTCTAACTGAGCCCGAACAGCGGCGGTAGCCTGCGCCTGATAATAAAGAATATCAATGGTCAGTACTTCATTTTGGGCAATTTGAAACATTGCCTTATCACAGTCAGAGGCGGCCATAGCTTTTGCAGCCTTTACCTCTTTGTTCTTCTGATCAAGCGGCTTGCGAAGGCCGTTAACTCGGAGCATGGCCTAAGTACAAAAAAAAACAGGCGTCAGTTTCCAAACAAAAAAGAAAACAGGCGTCCAGAAATTCAAATACTCAAAAATATGCTAAGTATACCTCAGCAAGGACCCCTGCAATCCCGTCAAGGTCAAGGGTGCCGACACCCCTGACCGCCTCCCTTTCAGCTGGAGGAACTGCCTTGATCATAGACTTGGCCATCTCTACCAAGTCAGGCTCCTGGGGGCCGACTGCATCAAGCATAAACAAACGGATTAGACTTAGTAACAAAGGGAGCAAGTCTAAAATTTACAAGGACAACTTCATACCTCTAGGCGGCCCAGTTGGAGTTTTAGAAGAAGTGGCCGGCTGTTTCTCAGCCGCCACCTGTTTCCTGGCAGAACCAGGAGAGCTCCCAACAGTCGTCTTCCGGGCCTTGGGGTCCGGCTGTTGGGAAGATGAAGCTCTTGGAGCACCCGTCTAAAAAAGAAGAAAAAAGTCAGTATATGCATAAACACTCCAAAAAGAGGGTGAAAGGTTCGGAGCTCACCAAGGGTGCCCCCTTCTTGGGGGAGTCGGTTGAAGCTTGTTGCATAATAGAGGCCCGCAACATGGCCGCCGCAGTCTTGGAGGCGGTGATTTTGCTCATGGCGTCAGCTGCAAAAACAAACAGCAAAGTTAATAAAAGATAAACAACAAATGTATGGAACAACAGAGTATTCGACAGGCCGACTACCTCTTGAGCACCGACTGCTGAGGCCGCAGGCGGCCAAAAAGTACTCGTCATAGAGCCACTTGAAGCTCGGGACGCAGTGCAGGGGTACTTGCTCTCGTACCCCTGAAGTAGAGTCGACCCTCGACTCTACTTTAAAGAGTCCTTTATCAAGGATCTCTTTCTTAGCCTTGGGGGGAACAGGCGGCATGCTACGGCCGCCTGCAAGAAGGGGCAGATTCCTGTTCCACCTATTGAAGCGCTTGTTCTGCTCAATGTCTGAACTCTCAATGATGAGGAAGGTGCTCCGCCAGTCCTTCCACTTGTTTGCTTTACCTCTTGTCATGAGGTAGCCCCTGTGGCTTGTCAATTGATACCAGCCGGTACCGCCTGTCTTAGGGGTCCGGCTGAGATAGTTCATATGGGCGAAAGCCTCGAAGCTCGGCTCCACCCCGTGCAGTTCGCACCCGGCCACATAGCCGAGTACGTTGACCCAGGAGTTTGGGGCTAACTGCCATAACCCCAACTCATACCCATCCAAAATCCGCTGAACAGCCGGATGTAATGGGAAGCGAAGCCCTGCCTTGATGGCCGCCTCGTAGCAGCCAAAGCAGGCGCTTTCATAACTGGAACCAGCCGGCCAGACGACTGTGTCTTCTGGATCCGGCACAAACACTAGAAAGTCGGGGCCCATGGTGTGGTTTGCAATAAAGCTCTCCACTTTCTCTTGCATGGCTGTGATTCGGCCCCGAGGTACCGTGCAGTAGTAGGGGTATTTAGCTCTCGGTAAGAGGCGGATGGTTCCGCCCAATTGTCCCCCTTCTCAACTGCGTGAGAAAGTCTCGCCTCTTGCAGGCGGCTGTTTTTCTCTTCTGTACCCAAAGAAGCATGGCCAGAAGAGCTTGACTCGGAATCGTCCTCCGACGAGTCTGAAGAGGACGACTCCTCCCCTCTCCCGGAGGGGCCCGCCTCCTCTCTTTGAAAAGGAGCAGATTTGTTAACTGTTAAATGGGAAGGGGTCACTATGACTCCCCCCACAGAATTGCCGGCATCCAGGCCGCCTTGTTTCACTTCCACATCTGGCGCCTGGTCAGATGTTTCACTAAGCGGCACCCTGTGGGAGGAGCCGTCTGAATTTGAGATCCTAGCTGTCTTTTTCGTTTTGGCCATCCTGCTCTGCATAGACACAGATACAGTCGGACTTTGTATAAAGGGCAAAGATGGGTCCGGAAAAGGGCAGGCGGCACTCCTAGTCCTAGATTCAGCCGTCCCCGGTGACCGGCTGATCACTAACCTAGGTCGTGTCGTGTGCTTCCGTGGTGCCATTTCAGAAAATAAAAAGAAAATTAAGAGTAAGAGAACTGAGTTACCTGAACGAGTGACAGTTGATGAAGTTCTGGAAATCCGGTGCAGTCGGCTTGTCAGAACAGGCGGTAAGCAGAAAAGGTCCAAAATGTCAGAGCAAGTTCAGGGGTCCGAATGTTCTCAAAAAGTTCTCAAAGTGTGAAAATGACTCAAGACAACTCTCCCTTATATAGGCGAAGTGAGAAGGCGAAGGGTCACTTTCAGAATTCAAAATTTGGGCGGGAAAATCTCTCGTCCTTTCGCCGACTGACACCTGTAGCAGGTCGTCGCCTGTTACAGTGCGACACCTGTCACAGGTAACACGTGACCAATCACGTGCCACCTGTGAGGGGCAAATGATTAGGGGATTTTGCTCCCACCAATCGGAATGCGCCATGTGGACCAATCAGGTCCTGCCAAGTGTCCCCCAGTTGGAACAGTCAGGGCTTCCCACGTGGCACGCGCTTATTCGTCCACCTTGGACCTGTTATGTCAAGACATGTGGCATACTCCATGCCTAATGGAGAAACCGGCCACCCAGGCCCAACTTCCGAGGGAAGCCCAATCGGCCCTAGGTTTACCTAAACCTAGGATGGGCACGTTTCCCAAGGTTATAAATACCTCCCTTAATCCTCATTAAGGGGAATTACAAAAAGAGAACAGAAACATTACGGAAAAAAACACATTAATTACACACAGTAATAACCGGCTGATCTCGCTAACAAAGCAGATTACCTACATTAAACACTCTCACCTAGAGAGACCAAATCACTTTAATTTCCGCATTAATTACTCCTTAATCAGGTACTAACTTGACCGTTGGAGGCGGAGCTCACAGGAGTCTTCGTTATTTTGCAGGTACAAGCGTCCGGTTTCAGTCTCGGAATTGTAACTCTCCCGCAGGACATCAGAAAACCCCGAAACAATAACCACCCAAAAAAGATTCACTTTTAAATTTAACCATCCAAAGAAAAAAAAATTTAAAATAACCACCCACTAAATTAAATTTTCACACAGATGACCACCCATTTTGAAAATCCGGTGGAAATTTAAGACATTGGGCCCACCATAACTTATTTCCCTCCTATTTTTTCGTTCTATTTCGACTTCCCTCACAGTTGAAGTTCCATAAGTTATTGTTAGTTGCTTCTTGGTGGAATTTCTCAGATAAATCTCAGAAAAATCTGAAAAAAATTTGGTTAATCTATTTTGCGCTCTCTGTGTGTTCATAATTTATCAAAAATTGGGGAATTTAAAACCCTAATTAGTGGTGGAAACCCTAAATTTCTCTCTGAAACAAAGGACTTGCTCGTAGGTGATTGCGCGCCATCTGTTTGGGTGTTTGCTGGAGACCAGTAGCGTGGGGCAGGAACTTGACAATTGCAGTGTACAATGGCGACGTCAGAGGTAATGTATTCTGTTCCTTGTCTTTAATTGTGAAAGTTGTTGGTTGTTTATGGTATAATTGCAAATATGTGCAAAGTTAGGGTTCTTTATGTAGTTCATTGAATTAATTAAAGCAGGTCGATTATTGTTGAATACTTTATGTATGTTGGTAGGACAGTGATACAGGGATATGTTTTTTTACAGTATGCCCAATACATTGATTTTTTTAATGTTGGTTTGTTTAGTGGTAGTTGAATTGTTTAATGATGTTTTGAGGACAACTAGTTGTGGGATTAGTTTATTGCTGCCATCTTGAACACATTGCATTATGTATGTTTACTTCTGATATGGGGATTAAGGAGGCATTTGGTGTTGTGTACTTGTATTGATAGTGGCTTATGATATGTACAGATTGCTGTTGAAAATGAATTTGTGGATCTTAAGGTTAGATTAGGGGGTGGGTTTGTGAATAAAAAAAAAGGGAAAGACTTTGTGTGGGTATGATGGTGGCAGTGAATATTGGAGGTACAAGTGCAGGCTGAGAGAGATGTCAGTCCACTTGTTAAGGGAATCTTGCATTTGGGCCTTTGTGAAGTTAGATATGCATGTGCCTAGAATGTGGAGCATTTGGTATACAAAAAAGGGGAAGAGTTGGTCAACTGGTAAACAAGAAATAGTTACTGATGATGATGTTAGGGGGTTTTTAGAGACAAAGACCCAAGATGGGTTTGTTGTAGTATACTGTACTACCCAAGACAGTCAAAGCAAAGCAGTGAAGCCCAGTGAACTTAGGAGAAGCCCAAGGTTTAAGCAGCAATTGGGAAATAAAGAGAAGGATGGGAAACAAAACAAAAAAAAAAGGGGCTAGGGTTGGAAAGCAAAGTGAAAAAACAACAAGAAAGCAATTGTTTTCAGAGAGTGTGAAAGGGAAGAAGAAGCAAGGTGAAGAAGAAGGCACATCTGGGGGAAGTAGGGTGAAGGGAAAGGGAAAGGTACTGGGAAAGGGTAAAACACAGGGGGGAAGCGAAGGGAAAAAAAAGAGAGAGGTTGACAGTGAGTTGTTTGATTCAGAAACTGGATCTGGTTCTTCAAGCTCTGACTGCCCTGATACTGACATAGAGTGGGAAACAGGGGAAGAAGAGGGGGAAGATGAGGAGACTGATATTGGAGATGGTCTTAACAGCACAATTAACAACATCATTGATGTTGTGAATGAAAGTCTCCAAACTGAGAAACAAAGGGTTGAATATGAAGTGCTGAACAATGATGATTTGCTTGAAAGTGAACTGTTGAGCAAAGAAGTTGCTGTGCAGGGAGAGTTTACTTCTGACAATGAGGAGTTGGATAGCCTTAAAGGGTCTGATGATGAGGAGGATGATTGTAAATGGTTTCATGCATCAACAGACTTCAAGAAGGCCATTCAATTTGTGAAAGGACATAAGTTTCTTAATAACAAAGTGCTCAGGAAAGCTTTGAAGCAGCATGCCATTGAGAACAGGTATGAATACTGGTATTTGCACAATGACAGCAGCAAGATAACAACACATTGTAGAAGAAGATGTAAATGCAAATGGGATAAAAAAAGAACTAGGCTGCCTAGTTGCACATGTGTTGGGGGGGCTAAGTGCCATTTTAAGGTTGTGTCTAGGAGGTCTGTGAATCAGGATTTTTGGCAGATTAAGAGTCTGCATTTGAAGCACAAGTGTGTAAGGGTTAGGAGCAATCTGAATTTGCCTGCTGAATTTTTAGCTAAGAGGTACATTGAGGAGTGGAGAAGTGACCCTGGGTGGAAGCTTAAAAGTTTCAGGAGGAGAGTGTTAGGTGATTTAGGTATTGAAATTAAATATTGTAAAGCTTGGATGGCAAGAGCAAGAGCTAAGCTTATGATATATGGTTCTGCAGCAGAACAGTATGCAAGAGTGTGGGACTATGGGAAGGCTCTCATGCAGTACAGCCCCGGTACTGAGTGCAATGTGGTAGTTGATGGATTGGAGCAGATTGAACCACCTCTGTTCTTGAGAATGTTCATATGTCTTGCACCACTTAGGAAAGGATTCATGTCTGGTTGCAGACCACTTATTGGGTTGATGGCTGCCATCTGAAAGGTCCCTATCCTGGTCAGATTTTGGTTGCAATTGGTAAGGATGGCAATAACAATATTTACCCCATTGCTTGGGCAACAGCTGAAATTGAAAATACGGAAACTTGGGTGTGGTTTCTTGAGAGCTTGATGAAAGCTCTGAGAGATGAAGATCGAGGCCTGGGCTATACCTTTATATCTGATAGGCAAAAGGTAAACATTTGAATTCAAATATAATGTGAATGCTTTGTTTATTTTTCATGGAAATTGCCTTATTTGATGTATGCTGTGTGAAACAGGGACTGGTAGAAGCTTTGCACCAAGTGGTTCCTTATGCAGACACTAGGTTTTGTGTCAGACATATTTGGGCAAACTTCAAGTTGCAATTTAGTGGCTCAACTTTCAAGGAACTCTTCTGGTCTGCAGCAAGGGCTACAACACTGGTATGCATAAATACCAAGATGTATTTGTATTTCATATTTGTTTGTGACTGGATGACATTCTGATTTTTGTGTGTAAATGTGTGTATGGTTTGCATTGCATTTGTAGTTTGCCTTTGAGGTTGCAATGGAGTCAATTAGGTTCTTGTCTGAAGAAGCATTTGAATACCTTTCTGACATTCCAGCCAAACATTGGTCTAGACATGCCTTTAGCACACATCCTAAGTCAAACATGTTGCTCAACAACATTTGTGAAACTTTCAATGCTGTAATTAGAGAAGCTAGGGACAAGCCTATTTTGACTCAAATGGAGTGGCTTAGGAGGTATGCCATGAAAAGAAACAATGAGAAATGGGATGCTTATCAGAAAATGGAAGGGAAGGTTGTTCCTTATGTGAAGAAGCTTTTTCAGAAGATAGAACCAGTTGCAAGGCATTGCATTGTGCAACTGTCTAGGGGTGACAGTTATGAGGTAGAACTCAATTCTGATCTAGTCACAGTGGACTTGAGTCAGGCAACATGCACCTGCTTTCATTGGGATCTAACTGGTATCCCTTGTGTCCATGCATATGCTTGCATCATGGACAAAAGTGTTGATCCAGAAGATTATGTTGATAGTGCTTATCTTGTGTCAACATATATGTTGGCATATAGGTTGGAGATTGCAACAATGCCTGGTCCACGCCATTGGCAAAAGGTGCAGCTTAGGCAACCTCTACCACCACCCATAAAAATACAGCCTGGTAGGCCTAAATCAAAGAAGAGGAAGTTGGAGAAGGGAGAAATTGGAGGGCAGAAGCAAGAGGGGCAGCAGCCACTCAAAAGGCCACTTGTAAGAATTGTGGCCAGCTAGGCCACTATGCTAAAACCTGCAAAAACCCTCATGTGACACCTGTTGCAGTGTCCTCCCCAAAAAAAGAAGGTGGCAGACCCCATTTGGACACTGACTGGGTCAAAGATCGGAGAAGAAGGAGAGTAGAAATAGCTTTGAAAAAGGTAATAAGTAGGAAATGTGGTTTTTGTGTTTTTTTGAAAGTGAATGAAAGTCTAGCTTTAATTGCTAACTCTGTAATGTGGTTTATAGACTGCAGTTGGTGGTACACCTGGTCCTAACAGCATAGGGAGCAAGAAGTTCCCTCAAGAAGAGCAGCAGAGGATGCAGCAACAGCAACATGACAGTCAGCAGAGCCAAACTGCATCCACAACAGGTGCCACAAGCTATGCACCTCCTCCAACATCATCCACATCAGCTGCAGCCACCCTCCCAAGTCAAATGCCACCAAGAAGCAGGCTACAAGTCATTAGACCTAAGAACTAGTATACTGTACTTAGACTTAGGAAGTACATGAATCACCTCCCATTTTGTATGTTAGAAGGGGGAGATAGTTAGTTGGATGTTTTTTAACTTGTTAATGAATATCTAATATGCTTTTAGATGCTACAATGCTTATGGATGTAATGTGTTGGGTTGAACACAATTTTTTTGGTCAAACATATTCATTGACAGTAATAACATGGTCATTGACAATAATCACTTTGCACATGACAGTAATAACTTCTTCATTTCATTCATAGCTTGTTCATTACATTCCATAATATAACATATGAATAGCATTACAATCATCCCAGCTTGCACCTCCCCATTAAACCAGTTTATTCAATACAACATATCCTAAAACTAAAAGAACAGAAAACATAACAACTACAACAAGTTTGAGGTTTCTGTCAGGATTGGCATTGTTGCTGATCATATTCTTCCTGTCACCACTTAGGGCCTTGCATTTCAGTTTCAAAGTGTCCACCTCATTCAACAAACATCTTCTCTGCCCAGTCAAGTCATCAACCTCTCTCTTTAGTGAGTTCACTTCAGCTTTGATCAGCCTTTTGTCAAGAAGAAGTTGGTTAATCACCTCTTTCTGCCAATCTGTTCCATCTTCAGTGTCAACCCATTCAAAACACTTGCACCCCCTTGTCTCAGTAACAGGGTCATAGAATTTTCATGCCCTGAATTTCCTCCCTGGGTTCTCCCTAGTCCAAGATGTCAGCTTTCCAAAAGGCAGTCCACAATTGCATTTCTTCTGGTTTGGGGGAGATGAGCTATTCCAAGACATTTTACAACCTGCAAATACCAAAATAAGTGTCATTTACCAAACACTTTCATTACACAATGTGTTTTAGAGTTTTCTACAAAACCACACATACTCATTGTGGGGGTGGCCAGGTCCCATTTTGCTTCATCCTGTGCTCTAATATACAGTCAGCCAAGAAACCAGGGTCATCTGTGCTCCCAACATGTATGGTGTACATGTCCTTATTAGGTAACCTCCTAATCATCTTGAATACATCACCATCATCTTCTAAAGTCCAATACTTCCCTTTATATATATATTGAAATGTGGGATGCAGAAGGTCAATTGATCCTTCTACTGGATCTTCCATTTCACGAATTTGATCCTCAATTGCTATTGTTGTGTCCAACAAATTATGTTTGCCTACTTCATATTCAATGTCTATAGCAACACTCAAGTACTTAAACCTGAATAACACCTTATTCTCCTCCATTACTGCATCAAGATTTCCAACAACAACTAATCAATGACAATCATGCATTCAACAAAACCCCAATTACCTAATCACCCTAATTTCCCCCAATTGTACAAGCAAGGTTAATTCTACAGTTGAAACCAAGTAATTCATGCTAAAAAACAAACCCTAACTAACAATTCCGCCATTTTTCCCCAAATTAATTGCAATAAGAATCCTAATTTTAAAAATTCAGAAACCATACCTGCTGCGATTACAACTGATGTATGTATGGGGGATTCGTCTGCAACTAGGGGATTTGATTTCGCTGCAAATTTTGAAGAAATTGAAGGAGATTTGTGGGTTTAATTTTGGGGAAATGTTTACTCTACAAAAATCGTGGCCAATTTCAATTACAGAGGGAAAAGTAGCCGTTATTAGCCGTTGGGTGGGACCAATGTCTTAAATTTCCAACGGATTTTCAAAATGGGTGGTCATCTGTGTGAAAATTTAATTTAGTGGGTGGTTATTTTAAATTTTTTTTTCTTTGGGTGGTTAAATTTAAAAGTGAATCTTTTTTGGGTGGTTATTTTCAAAATTTCCAAATAATTAATAAAAGCTGAAGCAACTACGTAACGGATAATAAAAGCTGAAGCAACTACGTAACGGATTATAAACTCGCGGTTTATAAGTTTATAGATACTGATTGATTCTACCCTCAAAATTAAATTGCTATTATCTTTCGCAATGAGACATTTTAAATTTTTACTCCCTCCATGTTTTAATATATAAGCGTTACACTTACCAAATGCGTTCATGTTTAAATAAGTGTTACACTTTTTTTTTTTGGCAAAAAGCTACATTTTAACATTATATCTATCTCCTCTCATGGTCCTCACCTAAACAAACTATTACTTTTCTTTTTATTATTTCTCTCCTTTCACATCTATTACTTTTCAATAAACTATTAACCCCACTATCTTTCTTTTATAATTTTTTAATACTCCAATTATCCCACTTACCTCTTATTTTATTTAAGTCAAAAACTATGTGACGGTCAAATTGTAACATTTATTAAAACACGGAGGGAGTATGATTTACCATCGAATGCAATGCCTTAAATATGAGCAGTGACACAAAAAAAGTCTAATCGATTTCTTTTATTTTACGAAATCTCCATCCACAAGCATTCTACTCGCTTCTAAACAACTTTTTTAAACTCAGTTTCGACGGTATCAGTTAGCAACAATACATTTGTATTACTAGAAGTCGTCATCAAAGATAGCAGCGGAGCCCTGGGCATCTTTGTTCAATCTCTGTAACACTAACTTTTTCATCATATTCAAATTATATTTTGTAAAAATAATTTCAATTCAATTTAAATAAAATAATTTTGAGTAAAATAATTTAATTCAGCATAGATAAGGGTAGAGAACAGGACCATAAAAGGCTTTTTTTCTCAAAAGTTTTAAATATTAATTTCTCAAAATTTCATTCAAATTGCTAAATTTTTTTTTTTTCCAATTCAATAAGTTTTTTTTTTTTTCGGGAACTCTGTTTTCGAATTTAGGATGATGAGAAAAATTCACTGAAAAATAGATGAAAACTCTTACAATTAATTGTTGAAAACTCACTTACAGTTTTCTCACTTAAATAGTAACTTTCTTTCTCTCTAACTATATATATATATATATATATATATATATATATATATATATATATATATATATATATACCGTGTTAAGGAAAGTTTTCCTAAATTAAAAATAAAATGACACCCTGCAAATTACCGACTTAAGGTATAGGCGTGTGCTTCAAGCAATTACGAATTCGTTTCTATATAATGTAGTCAAGATTATTTCTGATTTGTTGTTAACAAAATTAAAGGCAAGGTTAATATAATTTCTCTAGAGTAAAAAATAAAGAACCTTGTTTTGTGAATCAACAATGGCAAAGTCACAAGAAAATAACGTCATGATTACTTGCGAGCATCGTCAAGCAGCAACACAACGAGACATGAAGATCATCGTGCGATACGAAGAGTGGGAGCGGAGGATTAAATGCGGCGAAAAAGATGATGAAACAACTCCGTATACTAAAAACGAGAAAGCTTTACAAGTATTAGGGTGTTTTAATCCAGTAGATTGTGAAGCGTGCAAGAGTAAGTTATCGGAGTTTCTTAAATCCGTCTTACACCCTAACCCTGATGAAGTGCTACAAGACTTGTACGAGAATGTTTCGAGTGTTCGACGTATGGTTGTTGCGGAGAAAAAAAAGTTCCGGTTTGCTAAGGTGTATGAAATCGTCAACCACGTTGAGCGACACAGTTTGTCACACAACAATGAGTGGGTGATCTCTTGGGTTGACTACCGGAAGCAACAACCAGAACCGCACCCTTTGCCACTACGCGCAATGGAGCCGGTTAAGGTGGACGGTCTGTCTATGGAGGAGGGTGAGGGTTTTAGTTGTGCTATCTGTCTCGAAGGGGTTAAGGGCAAGAAGAGGAAGAGAACGACGTCGATTCAAGATGATGTTAAAGAACCGGAGTCTAATGGTGAAAATCGAGTTGTAAGGTTATTGTCATGTCAACATATGTTCCACAAGACTTGTATTGATCGATGGCTAAAGGACTGTGGTCATGATACTTGTCCTCTTTGCCGGTTTCTGTTGCCGAAATCATCAAGATGTCAATTTAATTGGGATCTTGCAAAGAAGAAGGCTTTGGATAATGCGAAGGTCGTTAAACTATGTTATAAGTAATAAGGTCTAGCTCTGAGAAGATGTATGAAGTTAAACTAAGTCAATTGTTAGATTTGAGTTGTATCTTTTTTAGGCTTGGAAGTTCCATTGATTTCGTTCGTTATAAATCCAAATATCTAGGGATTTAATGAGACAAAAAAATTTACTCTTGTTGTCGCACTTATTGCATCATGTAAGAAATGAAAATTAGTGCAATTATTAGATTATGAATATATGAATGTTCTTTATTTTATCATAGTCTCATGATCTTTAATTTTGTATTAATAATGATTTACAAAATTTTACAAAAATTGAGGAAATTTTATAATTTATGATAACGTTTAGAGAAAAGAAATTGTTAAAAATCAAGTTTACGGTCCAAAAATCCGAGAAAGAATGTAGTTAACTCTCAAGATTGTTGATGTTATTAAGCAACACAACTCTGCAAAAATGTGTAGTGTTTTTTTTGCACATTGTATATGCACCAATTCAATGTTAGGAAATAGAAACATTCCAGCTTATTTATGAGTTTTTTTTTTTTTTTTCCAAACATTTTGTGAGTACTCTAAGCTTCAATGAAATAGATTATTTACTGTGTTTATTACGCTTACAATAACATGATTCAATAACCAAACTCAGTGTCGCAGGGAATCATGGTTACAGGCCGATACAATTTTTCTTGAATATGGCAGATTCCAGACTCTTTTACACTACAAGTTTACACCTGAAGGCAAACAGAGTGTCAAAATTAACTTGCGCGAGGTCTTTACAAGGTTGAGAATACACATATTTGTGTTAATTATACCTGGCAATGTTCTCGTTGATCTCTCTCGAATTTTTGCTAGAAACATTTATCTGTAATACATGGCAGTATCTTTCTACGGACAAGTTCATTGTATCACCTCATTTCATTATTGATAGGGAATCCTCCTCTTTGTTGCGTCGAAGTTCAAACAAATAGCAACAACCAACATACATATATATATATATATATATATGTGCATTCTATCAGCTCTAAATACTACATCAAATCCCCTTCCTACACAATCCTCTTTATATAACATAGGGCAACCTAAAACAAGACTTCTAAACACGATAACCATACTAAGTAACTTCTGGTGTTACAGGGTTGACATCCTTGACCTTCAAGAAAAACATGAGAAACTACTCATTAAAGTCGTAATAACACTGGTTTTTACTTTGAAGCTGCAATCCTCTATTTGCTTGAAGGCTACCAAACGTCCATCAGAAGAAAACAACCAAGTCTCTCAATATACACCTACTTCATGGTATTACTCTCCAGTCCCACCAATATACATCACCTTCTACGGCGTTTAGTGTCCACCTGAAACAGCCGCATTAGTATGAGACAAGCAATAAAGTGACATCAAAAAAGTAGTACAGAATTTTGACATCAAACACAATTAACATAAGGCAGGCCAAAACATCATTCTTGAGATCATGTAAACACTATCATCTTCTTTAAGACAACCAAAGACTGAGAGTTTAACATAGAGAATTTGGTCAGCAATAAAAATCCATATTTCCCACCATTTCTTCAGGTCTACAAAAATTGAAAAATCTACCGCCATCATTTCTAAGCACAAGAAGTAAATGCATTGCCAATCACAACAATTCAAGGCTTACTGAGTGTGTGGCATAGTAGCTCTTATTAAACAAATAGCTCAATGAATGCATGCAAGAACAGTAGAAGCCAATTAGCAAGCTTAATTTTATTAGATTGCACATTGAAACAAAGATACATAGTAAGATTCCATAAAAAAAGAGATCAGAATGTTAATTGATTAGGCGATTTGAGCCATCCATTGAAAATCCTAAACGAGTACTGACCCTCTACCCCAAATACCCACCCAAATGAACATACACACAGTGATCTTTTGGGCATTAAGTTTTGACAGCCAAAAAAGAGATGGCTGAATCATTGACACCCTACACTCCCAAAGCAATCAAGAAAAGAGATAGTTTGAATATTCAACATTTAAAGGGAATAAATATTAAAATATCCAGATCCGAAAGACAAGTGATCTGGTTGTTAAGAAAGGCAAATATACAAATAAGACTGCAGAAGCTGAAGAATGAAATGATAAAACCAACTTAATTAAAGAAAACTTTTCTTGATACATGCATATCAAAATTAAAACAACAGCTCAATATCCTCTAAATCCTATACCCTTATCAAGAGGTGAAGCCAGATTTCTAAATTCAGGACTGATACTTATAATCCGTATTTAAGAATATGATGTATAAACTCTATAAGGTAATAAGTTTTTTAGGAAACTAAGTGTAAAGTAATAGTTATATATTCACTTCTTAATAATATAAAATCAAACAAATACTATTTAATTTTATGGTATTACCTACCATTTAGGCACACACAAAAAAAGTACTCGTATTACTATATTAATAATCAAATAATAAGTATACTCTTTTATGAAATTAGTTACCCCTCAAAGTTAAACATTATCAATAAATTAACTCTAAATAGAAGATACATAAATAGTGATGGTAGGTTATGCAGCTATGTAATTGAATCCTCTTTATTTAAAGCAATGTAATTGAATTAAGATATTCAAAGATAATAAGAGGCAGACATAAATGGAGTGAGGGAAAATAAAAATAGCAAAAAGCCAGCTACACGATTTGAACCAGCACCTCTCACATGCGCGAGGTTTTTACATTTCTCTCCCCCTAACCACTATGACAGGCTGGATGATGTTATAGTGTTCAGTTTTATTAATTTTATAAAATATGGAGCCATCTAAAAAACGAGGGAGCACTGGATTTAGGCTGTAAAAGCCAGGCCTCCACCTCCCTCCCACCATTATCAATACGAAGCATTTGTGTGTACTCATTTCACTATCACCCACATGCCAGCATTAGTCCCAGATAGCATGCAGAGACAAGACAATTTTTCAATGATTTTTCTATTCTTCTTATGGTGAATACTGACTGTAAATGTCCAAAATACCACTTCTGGAACTCCAGGGTTCCATCCTGGCTACCCATTCCTAGTGACCTATACTCAACTAATCAACTTCAGGATAGCAGACAATGCATGCTTACACGTTGCAAAATCCAGAAGACTAGGAATTAAATAACAAAACAGGTGTTAAAATAGAATACAAACATTTTAAAAAAAAAAAAAAGAAAGAAAGAAAGCACATCAATGTGTGTTATGAGAATCAGTGATAAGGAGATAAGAGACTAGGGACTACAAACTCACTCTTTAATTAATTTTCAGAAAATATACTCAGCTTCCTTTCCGTGGTCATTACTAAAACACAATCCAAAGGGCTCAAATTCACATCATTATTTTCAAGTTATTTGAGTTCTCGCCTATTTCTTTAGGCTAGATTTGAAAGTAAATAGACGAATTAGGTTAAGGATTGGATTCATTAAGGCTTTCACAAAAGCCACTAGATTAGGGGGGAAAAAAAAAAAAAAAAAAAAAAAAGCAATCATGCAGATCTATCTTTTAGCAGCAAAGATATTGAATGCCCATGACTCATGATACGTCAATTTCATGCAGCCCCCTACATCTTTAAAGGGAAAGAAATTGAATGTGCATGACTCATCACATGTCCTTCCAACTAGAGGGAGTAAATGTGTAAGAAATATCTATGGATCAAAATACTCGTTGGCTTGATTTCTAAGAGCATCAAGATTTTCTGCCCAGTAAGATAAATTCATAATCATTAATCACTCTTTTTGCATAGAGTATATTATACTCTTGCTCTGATTTCCTTTATCCAAAAACAAATTCTTATTCGTGCAACTAAAGACTTGCTATCGACAGTCACAACATATCCAGTTTTCAATAGCAAAATTATCATTTTAAGCTGTCTTCCTTGTACTTCCTCTCAAATTACTCATATCTTACAATCGTTTACACTTTCAACTTGATGCTAGGTCTACCACATCATATAGCTAGTGCCACTGTTCCAGTAAAGGTTGTCTTTAGTTTACATGTAAAAATCTAGAGGCCAGTAAATTAATTAGTTTACATGTAAAGAGGTGCTTACATGTCCAAACCAAAACATCTCAACTTTTTACAGCAAACCAGTTTACTCCTTACTACAAAAGTGCAGTGTCAAGCTCTGGTTCAGCCAAGCTTGACCTTAGTGATTAATTCTATTTGTAATTACTTCAGATTGGGATATCTAATTTTATAAGTAAAACAAAAAACAACAAAACAGAATTTCCCATCAATCCATCATTAACCACACCTAATGTAAATTGATAAAATGCTATTTCATGTACCTTTGTATCAGAATGTCTAGAAGCAGCATGTGAATTCTGCAACTTCTTTGGGTCATCAGAGGAACAATTTTGGCAATAGAAATTATCAAGTCTTTTAGCTTCTTCTGCCGTCATTTCTATACAAGCAGGGTGAAACCTATTAAACAAGGCAAAGCTCCAACGGTTAATGAGAAAAGGAGGCAAATTAGGCCAAAAAAGAGCATTTACTGTTTACTACGAATTACAACGATTTTGCCTGTTCATGCTAAATCAAGACATGTCAGTATTAAATTCATCCTGTGGAAAAAGTGCATTGTAAGATTCAAATCTTACAAAAACATTATTTATGCATCACCAAGACTTAATATTCATACGCAATAAATACGGAATAATAATTCTGGGATGAGATCTTTCCAAGCTTATTTCCTGTTTAGTCTCTGACGACAGCTTTTTAGTTTATGGAATAGAAGGTGAAAAAGGCAGGACACTTACTTTTAATCAACAAAAAAAGGGTTCTAAAAACCTATACAACAGATAAACCAACAGCAAGTGCAAAGAAATACCACCATCATGACTAGCAAAATTACTGCATTTCTCCAACAAAATTTGCCAGAAAAGTCTTTAAAAGGATTAGTTGTTTGGTTTATACAGATTATGAACTTATTATCACATCAGTTTCAGTAAAACAGCATGTAAATCCAACCAGAGATAACAACACCACTAGCAAGATTATATGATCATGAGATCTAGGGAAAGGAGGAAAATCGTAACTCCTCGAGTCCTCAAAAAACCTCCATAGGAATTTAAATAACTATTGTAAGGTGATTTATCAAACAAACCAAGAAAGAATCACTTCTGGCTCTCAGCAGAAAAAGAAATTCTGCATAAATTCAATAAGCATATAAGGCTTTTTTGGTAATGATTTTAGAAATACCGAATTTAGCAAGTAAAGCTTATCGAGCACAAAACTCTGTGCTGCATTTCAGAAGTAAGCCTACAGATATATCAGCGCCCTTCATCTCTTGGTGTAACCCAACACATTTCACCTGTCATCTCCGCCTCACCTGGTGAAGTCTCTCACTTGTCATCAGTATTATTTACCATCACAGTACTAACTTGATCACATGACAGAACCGATGTTGTAATATCCAATATAATGCATGCACGCAGAAATTAAAACTTAGAGAGGTAAATGTAAATTTCAAAATTAGGACTCACCAATCACTGCATGCCTCACACTGGACCATCAAATCATCCGGATTGTATGGCATCTCACACTTGCAGTACCTGCAAAGATTATCCCAAACCGTTAAGAATTCAGTTAGACAGAATCTATAAATCCCAAACAAAAACAAAACATTTCCATATTTCAACAATAAATAAAACACGATAAGCAGAAAAGTAACCTATTAACCCATCCTAATCCCAAAATTAAAGACAATTTATCCATCCATTTCGACTGACATACTAAACCACTCCAGCGCAGGTCAACCACAGTAGATAACAACAAATTGCAAAATTTCACAATAGCATCCAAAAAATCCCACCCAAAAGAGGGAAGAAAACACATTTTCGCCATATCAGCAGACTAAACAGTGTAAACCGACGGTGGTAAGTTGTAAATATAATCCGAAATTTCCATAACAGAATCAATTAATAAACTAAAAAGTCCCACTCCATTCTGTAATCACCCACTATTCTCTCCCCTTCAATTCTCCTCAATTCGCCAAATCAAATCAAACAAAATCCCACATTTCAGCATAATTCAACCACCCCATAAGAGCACAGCAGCAATACAAAAATTCATCACATTTGCAATCAAAAACATTTCACAAAAAGATCAAAATGACAACAAAAATACATTCCCAATTCACCAAATTACACAATCTAAAACATAGTATTAACGAAATCGCAGATAAATACACACCCCAAATCAGCTAATTAACCCAAATTCACACTATTTCATTTCCCAATTGACAATCAAATCAAAACCCCCAAAAATCCCTAATTCCCAAAAAAATTCAAGAAATCAAAGAAAAGATAAAAGAAAGAGAGAGCACATACACGGCAACACGATCAGGGGTGAAAGCGCCAGTAGCAGAGTTATACTCAAAACGACAGAAGTAATCGTCGTTTCCAACAGCATCAAGCTTAGTATAATTCTTAAAACTATGAACCATACATTTCCCCTCAATAGTATCAGCGCTTTGAACATCAAAATGATCCGACAAGAACAACTCCTTTGACCCATGAAACTGTCTACGACCACCGATCGATTCTTCCGGCCGGTAATACCAGCGCACGTGAACACGTGCGTTTGTCCCCCGAGTGTCGGACTCAATCCTCTCAACGCGCGCCACGTAGGACGGGCTGGAAGGTTCTGCCGGCCTCATCAGCACGCAGTCTCCGGCTGCACATGAGAGAGAAAGATGAATGTTAAATTACGAAATTGACCTTGGTTTTAGAGAGAGAAAGAGACTTACGTTTTATGGGTTTGTTGAGGGGTTTAAGGGTAAAAGAGTCAAGGGTGCGTTTGGAACCTCGAGGTCTTCCCATGGAGATTGGAGGAGAAAGAAAGTGTGAATTTTTCAGGTAGAAAGAGAGAGAGAGTTTACTCAGGTCATGTGTTGCAGAAAAGAGCAGAAATGTTAGAGAATGATGAGGAAAAGGTTTTTTTTTTTTTTTTTTTTTTGGGGGGGGGGGGGTTTAATGAATGAAAGAAAAAAAAAAAGTTTTGTTTTGATTTTGGGTGGATGTGGATTTTGTGTTTTGGCGGTGAGGGAGAAATCTGCCGGTGAACAAGCGACCGACGGTACTGTTAAAAGAGTGGGGGATTGGGCGAATTGAAATTTACCTTTGGTTGTTGACGTAGTTTACTACGAGTAAAGATAGTTGTCGGTTATGACTTGTGTTAAACTTGTGTTTCTTTCTCTAATACGGAGTATGCGTATATGCCATGTCATAGGGAGATTGTTATATCCACCCATATACTTGAAGCCAAAACTAATCTTAGGTTTCTTTAGTATGGGTTACTCGCTTTTTTTTTTGGGGGGCGGGGGGTTGGTAAGGAGTAATGGCGGAGTCAGAAATTTTGAACCGGAGGACAAATAGACATCATATAGTTTGACAAAAATGTTGGAAAAAAAAAAAAAAAAAAAAAAAAAAACTAATACTTAACACACAATTAATTTGATAGTTAAAGTTTTACAACTCAAAATTTCAAAATACGGAGTACTTAATAATAAATTCCAACATCATATACCAAAATATTGCAACAAAATATGTATTTGATCTGACTATTTTTTTTTTAAGTGGGGGAACAGCTGTCCCACTTTTGCTCCGCCAGTGGTAAGGAGAAGAGCCCTACCGAACTAGAACCTCTCAAAGGTAAGGGAATTCTACCCCAAAAGTGTCTCTAGTGGGATTTGACTTAAAAGGTTACTCGCTTACCTGTGGGATACAAACTTGCCCGCTAAACCAAGTTTGACTTGAAAGGGTTACTCGCTTTATATGCCCAATCAAGTCCATTATACAGCATAATTTCAAATAAGTTCTGATGAATAAATTCATACTCATACACACCCATAATAAATTTGATGTCCAAATATCAATTACATATTCTTTATACTCCCTCCGTTTTATAATGTTAGTTCCATATGGAATCAATCACATAAAATAAAAAAGGAAGAATATTTGGAATCTAACATTAAAGTATAAAATAATTCATAATTAGTTTACCTTATTTAAGTTTTTTTTTTTTGGGAAAACATAAGTCATAATTGCATAATTCAAGGTAGAGATTTCCTTATTTAGAGTCATGTCATCAATCCACAACCAATTAATTCCAAAAAATTTAAGTTTAAAATAGAACATATTCAATATGGGTATATCTTTTCAAAACGCCCAAAATAGTGTATGAGACTAACATTATGAAACGAAGGGAGTATTTTGTTTACGAGAGTGAAATAAACTTCACCTCTTTTTTAAAATTTTCAAAACAACTAAGATTAAATTTCGTCAACAGAATTTACCGAGATTTCTTTGCCAAAAAAATTACAGTTAACATTTTAACAAAAGCTTGTCTTACGAACTTGCCACCTACCTTTAACATCATTTATCTCCAACAAGTCAACAACAACTTACTAATAATGAGTCCTGAATTTACTTATTAAAGTCATCATAAATTAAAAAATTTCAAACACAATTAGATTACAAATCCATTTATAGTACAAAAAAATACTTAGTATAATTTCATGCATCTCAATTATGCATTTTTTTTTTTAGCAACAAATCTTCAAGGTTTCATCAGACATATATAGAAACGCAAAATTTCAATTCTCCAAATTAAAACAGCTGCATTATTTAGATTGTCTTGCACAATTTGATCAAATCCAAAGTTATCCCACTTCAGCTCTTGAAACTACTTAACAACATCTCATGCATTCCATCTTACGAATTAGCCTCAAACACAATTTCGCGATTGTCATCAGCAAGTATTTTCGTCACAACTTCCCTGAGCTCTTTGTTTGCTTCATCTTCTTCTTTTCCTCCCACTACATCAGCATTACCTAAACAAGCCCTTATACAATCATCGATACTAGTACTATCCAGGGGCGGACCCACCTTTAGTCATAGTGGGTCCGGTGACACAGTATTTTTTTAAAAAATTAAATATCAAAGAGACCCCTTATTATAGATAGGTGGTCTCGTTGATGCTGCTAGTGGTAACAACAAACAATATCAAAGAGACCACTTATTATAGATAGGGGGTCTCTTTGATGCTGCTAGTGGTAACAACAAACAATGTCAAAGAGACCCCTTATTAAGATAGAAGATCTCTTTGATGCTGCTATTGCTACAAAAGACTGTGTGTTTTTTTTTAAATTAAAGAGACCTGTTATTTATATAAGAGGTCTCTTTGATGCTGCTATTGCATTTCACAATTTTTTTGCGTTACTTTCTTTTTCATTAAAGAGACCAGTTATATTTAATAACTGGTCTTTTAAGTTATCTCACTTTTTTTTGTATAATTTTTTAATAATTTTTTCCCCCTTTTTATATCTTATATTTGTACAACCAATTTTAATATTTCCCCATATAGCTTATCAATTAACTAAAAAATTATAAAGTTAATTCAATATAATAATTTTATTGTACCATTATAACATGTTATTTGTAGTATTTTCGACTTGTAAAATTGAATTCTTAAGTACTGTATTTGGTTGTGATATGAATTTTTGTGTCCTATTTTTGGATTGAAATCAATTTGGTATATGTATATATACATATATATATGTATGTATATATACATATATATATATTTTATATATATAAGTTTTGGATTGAAATTAATTATGAACGAGACATGGAAAAAAAAATTGTACTTTCACAAATGATCAATAATTGATGGTGACACACTATCTCGGAAATCCTGGATCCTCCACTGGTACTATCGTCTTCATCCTCTTATAGTCCTTTATTACAATCATCAACCGCGAAACAAAGCCAGGTATCTTTAATTAGAACCGACGAATTGCTGCTTTCAAAATTTAAAACACTAGGCAACTTGTATATTATCATCCGGTATCCTCTAAGTAAGAGCGTGTACCAGTCCATAAACTCGGAACCAAGTATCATCTTTCCCCTCTTCTCAGGGTCCTTGATCACTACCGCTTTAACTCCCTCGTGTATAAGTGAGAGTAATATATACGGTTGGTACGTTCCATGATAGTATTGTCCAACGTCGACGAAGAGACTTGAGTTCGGGACTTTCATCCTCCTGAACCACCTCGATACCTTGTCGACTAACAATATCACCTAAAACGTACAACACGTAGTCACAATGAGGCTTGCTCGTCCCCAACTTAGCATCCCAACGGAGCCATGTACCAGGATTAGAAATCAGCGTGAAGGGATCATTTGCGGAGAATGCGGTATGTTCGACCTCCAATGATTCGCGGCATATGCAACCATTGGAGGGTTTTATATCCAAAATCAAACAATTTACTGCTGTAGGGAAAGTCCTCTCTGGCATCGACGAAGATTGTTACATGTTTAAGTACAAAATTAAGGATTTTACCATACCATAATCTACTCCTTTCCGGGAGGGACAGTGAGGGTGGTAACGATGTCGAAAGAGAAGAAACTTCCAGGAGAGCAGCAGCAAATTCATGTTGGTTAGAACTAAGTGTTGCATAGTCAAGATTTCTAAGAATTATAGCTAATATATGAGAGGGTAACAAATATAGAGGCCGATTCTTTTGCTTAGGTTTAGCCTTGCGTAAGTTGCGTTTGAATTGTTGCTTGGTTAGCCTCTTCAAGAATAAATCCATGGTAAGAGAGACAGGTATATTATCTTGGTATTATTGAAGATATAATAGCGTATATTTTTGTTTTGGTGAACATGCGGAGTAGCATATATAATTGTATAGATTTAAGAGGAAGTATTGTAATTGTATTAGGAGACCTGACACAACAAGATATAAGTTAAGATAATATTTTACAAAATATATCTTAAACAATGAGATTATATTTTTCCGACATTTTTATCGTTGGATTTTGCGTTAAAGTGTAGTAGTAAGATAAATTATTTAGGCAACTAGAACCTTGTACCAAACCTAAATTTGGCTTAATAGAAAGGAAATCACTTTCGAGACTATAGACAATTTGGGGAAGGGAATTACCTTACCTTCCCAAATTGTCTAGCCCAATAGTCTGATCCAGGTTGACCGATGAGGATTCCGGCTCATTTGAGCCCTTTTACACCCAAATTTTTTTTTTAAAAAAAAAAAAAAAAAAAAAAAAAAAAAAAAAAAAAAAAAAAAACTTCACAATTGTTGACATAAGAAACAGTATTTTCCCTTTTCCCACCATGTCCACACAAAGTGGATTTACACTAGACGTCTACACCAACTAATTTGTATAATACTCCGTATCAATATTCAATTACAATATTAAACATCACTTTACATAATGGCTTATTCTCCCTATAAGCTTGATTTTTACTCAACGCAATTTATTAAACTAGCCTTATATTTGCTAAAATGTGGGGAGAGCAGAGCATAAACTAACAAATTTTTGAATGTGTAAATGTGGGCAAAATAAATGACGATCATTCAAGCTTAGCAATACATATTTAGCATATGCTTGAATTTGATACCGCAATAGACAAACGGTATTTCTAAGAAGATTATATGCTTCAAAGTGCAACCCCAGAAACAGTTTCATCTAAAATTTTACAGATGTAACATTCAGAAAGTGTATATACCAAACTACAGGATTGCATTACAAGAACATCCAACGCTGCAGTCAACAGTAACACCTAATCTTTCTCCGAATTCAATCTGACTTCCAAAGTCCATTTCCCCTGTTCAGTTGTATTGCTAGAAACTAAAATTGTGTAGTTATCAAAGGGTTAAACACCCAAGATTAAGATACCTAGTGAATGATGAATTAAACATTTGTACCTCTGCCCTCTCGCTGTCACGATTCCTTTAGAGTTATTACTTCAGCTGATCTCTTCTACCTTTTCCTCCATTGAACTTTGCCAATGACTAATCAAAGTATACTTATCTTTATTAGCGAAAGAAAGCATTTAATATGTTACAAAAAAACTTAAAACACAGTCTGCATATTGGAAATAATGCAAGAATAACATGAAACACAATTACTAACAAATTATGAATGCACAGGATCATGATATTCACTACATTACCATAATTGGAGGGTCATAGAACATGAAAGGACAATGAACACACTACACACACCCCAAAAAAGGAGAGGGGAAAGAAAAGCAAAAGCGCAAAAGACATAGGAAAATAAATAAGACCACAAGTAAAGCAAAGAAATAGCTCATAAGCTTTGTGTTAAAACACATTACAAGCAATATACACAGCCACACAAAGTTCGAGCTCTAGCAAGCGAACAGAATGTAAATGCACAACTGAATCATGTCCTCACTACAGAGCCGAGTGCAAGAGTGCAGAAGGTGCAGGGATAAGCAAAAAGGATTGAGATCTCAAAGTAGGACTTGTAAATACATCTTTCAGTCTAGTTACAATGGAAATTTATGATACGATATTCAAGCTAAGTGGGTGCAAATGTGCAATACTGGTATACCCCTTCTTTATTAATCCGTTAAAACTCTAAAACTGATATACCTGCTCAAGCATCTCTTCATTCACGGTTAGGGTTACGTATATATAAGCATGGGAAACCAAGATACAAGCACAACACAGTACTATGGAGAAAATATGCAGATTATTTCCATAAAAATGAAATATGAATATTTATCACAAGGGCCCAAACCCGGGGAAATGCATATGTGAGGCAATAGAATGCCAAGTATTTGTGAAATAAGGAGCAAATGTGAGTCCAGAGGTAGCGCCAACGGTGAGATAAGACGGAGGTACCGGCGGCGGAACTGATGGGGAGGAGATTGAGTATAGTCATGAGGAGGTTATCTGGGAGAGAGCTTAATCTATCAACTTCGCCATTGTTGATGTTGTTGTGCTCTTCCATTTCTTCCTCAACATCGCCATATTCACGGCTGTTGCTGTTGCCGCCATTGTTGATGTTGTGGTGCTCCACCTTCATTGACGATAATTTCGTCTTCTTCTGGGTTGGAGTCATCTGAATTCTGAAGATGATTCTTGAATAAATGAGCTACAAATTTGTATATCTTGGATAGGGTTTGAACTTTGAAAGGGAAATTTGGGTTTAGTAAAGGAGAAAGTAAGTAACTGTGTTTGTTACAGGGGACTGGGTAGGAGAGAGCGCATGAGAAATATTGCAAGGGGGCATTTTCATGTTTCTCATATTGATTGATTAACCAGATTTGCAAGGCCCTATCCTTTATTTAGTAAAAACTATTTTAATTCTAAGACATGTAACTTTAATTCTGGAAAATTTTGGTGAAAAATAATGGAGTCCACTCTTTGTGGAAAATTGGCTTAAAAGTGTTTTTTTTACAATGCAGCAATTTAAAAACATCCGATTGTAACACTATCTAAAATGAAATACATAGCAATATTTCACTATCTCTCTCCTCTCATCATCTCCACTCCCAGTCTTCCACTCCACTCATAGTCTTGTCACTATGGAGTATTATAATTATTATTTCTCTTATCTCAAATCCTTAAATTAACATAAATTATCAACTCATTTAGATATACTAGTGCAGCGGAAGTAGGAGACTGAGACTGAGACTTCCCCACCTCACTAGAGCAATATGGGTCCCGATTTGACAAGTGGTGGAGCGAGGATTGGGTATAAAATCATACCCACTATGGGTGATAGGGTGAGGTGAGGGTAGATTTTAGGTTATACCCACCCCACTTTATACTCGCCTCATACCTTCATCCATATATTTAAAAATATCAAATAAAATACAGTAGGAGTAAATATAATACTTCGTATAGCGAGATTCTAAAGTGTATTTGTTGAGTTGTAAAATTATTTAAATTATTTAGGAAAATAAGTAAGGATAGTTAAGTCTTTTCAGGGAGACACCACAGTCTCCTCCCTTGTCTTATATAATAGAGATCACTTCACATAATCAAAACCTACTTTACCAAGTCTTATTTTCCCTATTAGTTTGAGTTTTGCTCAACTTCACAATTTTTTATTAAAACTAGCCTTATTTTTGCTTAGATGGGGAGAGCAGAACCTAAACTAACCAACTTTTGAATGTGTAAATATGGGTAAAATAAATTACCATCATTCAAGAGGATAATCGTCGTGTAGTTTACTGTACTAGCTTAGCTATATATTTAGCATTTGCTTGATTTTGATTCTGCAATTGACGAACGGTATTTCTAAGAAGATTATATGCTTCAAAGTGCCACTCCAGAAACAGGTTCATCTAAAATTATACAAATTTAACTTTCAGAAAGTATATAAACCAAAATGCAGGATTGCATTACAACAACATCCAACACTGCAGTCAACAATAACACCTAATCTTCCTCAAAATTCAGTAATCAAAATATATATACATACAGCTTCACTTAAATCATAGGTCTGACTTCCAAAGCCCGTTTCCCCTGTTCAGTTGTTGCTAGAAACTAAAATTGTACAGTTATCAAAGGGTTAAACATTCAAGATTAAGATACCTAGTGAATGATGAATTAAACATCTGTACCTCTGCCCTCCCTTCGTCACGATTCCTTATTAGAGTTATTACTTCAGTTGATCTCTTCGACCTTTTCCTACATCAGTAAATTTTGTCATTTGACTAACCAAAGTACCTTATCTGTATTAGCCAAAGAGAGAATATAATATGTTACGAAACACTTCAAACACAGACTGCAAATTTGGAAATTTTAGAATAACATGAAATTATCATTTTCTATACAAATACTACTAACAAAATATGAATGCATAGGATCATGATATTCCACTACATTACCATTATTGGGGGTCATGGTCTTATGGAACATAAAATGGACGATAAAGACACACACAATCGCACCAGAAAAAGGAGAGGAGGGGAATGGAAGGCAAAAGAACTTAAGAAGCCAAAATATAGAAATACAAAGTGTGATCCCAGGATAATGAAAGAAGGCAACAAAATTCTCAAAAAACAATACTCAAACACAAATGAGTAAAGCAAAGATATAAGTTTAGTGTCAACACACATTACAAGCAATACACACAATCACACAGAGCTAAAGCAAACAGAATGTAAATGCAAAGCTAAAACTTGCCCTCGCCGTAGAGCAGAGTCACTAGTAGAAAAACACAAATTAATACCGACAAAATAGCACCGATTTTTGAAAACCGGTGGGCAAAAATACAATGGCACCGGTTAACCGGTGCCTTTTGTTTTAGAAAATGAAAACCCCAAAAAAAAAAAATAACCGGTGCCCCTTTAATCTTATAAACCCTTAACCCCCTCTCTTTCTCATGCGCCTCTCTGATCTATTTCATGCTCTCCTTCTCTCTCTCCTTCTCTCTCATCTATGTTCTTCTTTTCTCTCTCATCTCTTCTCTGATCTCTCTCATCTCTTCTCTAATCTCTCGTTCTTCTCTTCCTTCTGATCTCTCGTTCATCTCTAATCTCTCGTTCTTCTTCCTCTTCTCAACAACCACCGGCCTTAGTCGAAGTTTCGAAACCAAGCACAGCAATCATCGCAGCCACCGTCAACCACAACAAATTAAACTTGATTGAATTTTCGATTAGAAAATCAAAAATTTGAGGTTAGGATTTCTGGGTTCTTTAGCTTTGCGTTTCGGTTTTTGGGTTCTGGGTTTATGGGTTCTGGGTTTTTCTAGGTTTTTTCTCGGGTTTTTCTGGGTTCTGGGTTTTCTGGGTTCTTTGGGTTTCTGGTGGTTTTTTCTGGGATCTCTCGTTTTTCTCTCTCATCTCTTCTCTAATCTCTCTCATCTCTTCTCTAATCTCTCGTTACAATTTTTTGGTTTTGGAATATTAGTTTATTGTGGGTTTTATTAGTTTTGGCGTTTTAATTGATGCAGGTAGTATTCCTTCAAAAAAAAAAAAAAATTACAACTGCAGCGACTCCACATAGAAGAAGGATTCAAGATTTAAGGATTTTGGTGTTTTGTTGTTCATTGTTGCGGTTTTTTTTTTTTTTTTTTATAAATTGTAAAATAACAATCTATTTGATGAATATATATATGTGTGTGTGATTAATGTATATTACGATTTTGGTGTTTTTTTTTTTTTGAGGGAAACAATTTTGGTGTTTTGTTTCATTGCCTGCTGATTTTTAAGTGAAAAAATTGCAAATTTTTTTTTTTATTTTTTGAAGGCATAATGGGCACCGGTTAACCGGTGCCAATTATAAACCAAAAAATAAAAAGCGCGACACTTACTAACCGGTGCTAATTCTTAGTTTTCCCACCGGTTTTGAACCGTTACTAATTTTTTTTTTTTTAGCATCCCTCAAATCTGGACTGGTTCAAAACCGGTGCTAAAGGGGGTTTTGAACCGGTGCTAAAGGGGGTTTTGAACCGGTGCTCATTTACATTTTTCGCCTAGTGAGTGCAAGTGAGCAAAAAGTAAAGACTCTAGCTAAAGGATTAATTTCTCCAAGTAAGAGTTACATACAAAATACATCTTTTCAGTCTAGTTACAATGGATAATCATGACACAATATTCAAGATATGTAGGGGGTGCAATACTGATATACCTTCTTTATGATTCTATGTAAATACCAAAACTGATATACTAACTCAAGCTTCTTTTCATTTACGGTCAGGATAGTTATTGTTTGGGGTCCAAAAGACTTGTATTTAGGCCCAGTCCACAATGAAAATAATTAAAACCCAAAAGGCAAGGTTCAACCCTCAATCCAAATAAGCCAAGTCAGGTAAAGCGAGGCTCAATCAAATGGCAGCCCATTTGATTGGTCAAGCCCAATCCATTCAATTGAAGAAAGGTATAAAAGCTTACATTTTGGTACAATTACATTCATTCACATTAAATGCCTCAAGCAACAAACTCTCTTGTATAGCTTTTTCTCATTATCTTACGTCCGTACTGACTTCGGCATCAGAGGGGCCTTCCTCGGCACAACCCCCGAGGCCAGTTTACGTGTGTTTAGCTGTGCAAGAAATCCTCAATTCGGTCATCACTCGAATTGGGCTTTATCTCCACTCATCCGAAGGACCTGCTGAAAGTCCATTGTTTTCTAAACGAAACAAATATAAGCATGGGAAGCCATGATACAAGGATTTACAGCACCGCAGAAATATGCAGATAAATACAAATATTTATCACATGGCTCAAATCCAGGCGAATGCATATGTGATTAATGTTAGGCAATATAAAAATTAGTAAATGCAAAATGAAAAGCACATGATACCACAATGATGACTGATGAGCATATGTGTAGCTGACCTGCATTTCCGAACCTTTAGCCTTGTCATTCAACTCCAATGAGATTTGTAATTTCGCAAGCAAGTCTATCATCTTTGAAATCATCACTTGATGCAGTGATTACACTACCGGAGAAGTTAATCAAGCAGTTTGATGACAAAATGTGAATGACGGGGGAGTTGAGCTGGGACAAAATGTGACCAACAATGGTGACAAGTTCCTGGAAATTTTCAATTTTGGGTGATTCAAAAGATGATAAATAGAAGTGGGTGATGTGAGTCCAGCCAACGGTGGGATAAGACGGAGGTATCGGCAGCAGAATTGATGGGGAGGAAATTGAGTATGGTGATAACGAGATTATCTGGGAGAGTGCATAATCTATCCTCTTCCTCGTCATCGCTGTAATATTCACTACTGCTGCTGTCACCGCCATTGTTGATGTTATGCTCTTCAACTTCACCATATTTACTGCTGCTGCTGCCACCGCCATTATTGATGTTATCGAGGTCTTCGTTCAATGTAGATAATTTCGTCTTCTTCTGGGTTGGCGTCATCTGAATTCTGACGAGGATTTTAGACTAAAATTTGTAACTGTTTCTTGGATGGGGTTTGAACTTTGTAGGGAAATTTAGGGTTCAAGTAAAGGGGAAAATAACTGATTTTATAGCTGATTTGACCTTTAATTGGTGAATTATTATTTTTGTAGAGTAATCTATAAATAATACTAAGGTAACAACCGCTGACATCATCCTTTTTTCAAATTGTACATGTGTCAGCTTCTCCTTCAATTATTTCCCGCCTAAACATTTTTTTTCTCTTCCAATTTTCTTTATTTTTTTATTTTTATTTAATTTTTTTTATTTTGGAAAAGCTAAATATTGACTATAAAGTACTTTTTACAGTACATTATCTTAAGTTACATATATACAGCTAATCTTAAGGAAATCAAATATCTATATGTGATTATTCCGTCTAATTACAAAGTACACTAAATTTTATTGTAGACATGAATTTTCTTTTGATTATATTATTTTAATTTTTGTAGTTTTGTTTACGTTAATACAAAGATTTTACATATTTTGAGTGATAATATGACTTGAAAATATACACAAATATAAATTCTTTTTATTATATCTGTGCATCGCACGGGAGTTAATCTAATTGATAATAAAATGATAACTGAGATAATGGTTTGAACTTTGATCGGAACCTCCATTATAGAGGCCCAACCGCCCAACCAAAGTAATTTGTATTTCGTTTTTGGAGTCAAAATGGTCCAGTGGTTGACCCTTCTCACCAAATCCAAGTCCAGTTATTACATGCTGAAAAGTTGTTTTGGGCCACGCCAGTTTAATATGGGTTAGATTATATGATATCAATTTAATTCAGATGTAAATAAGTGGATTTAATAGTTTATCTGTTACATAACTTATATTATATCATATCATATCATATCATATCATATCTCACTAATATATAAAGCCGATCTCGCAGCAAGCCACGAGACCGCAACACTTGGCATTCCAGTTTTTTTCGCCAAGTGTCACGCCACGTAGAAGATAAATAGGTATTATTGTGACACATATGAAGCTAAGTAAGCGATTTTTGGATAGATTTCTTAAGATAAAATTGTTGTATAGTGTTTTATTATCGATAGATTTCTAATATTTCATAAATATAAAATTAATCATAACTTTTAATAAATATCCTATAATTCAATTCTATTTCCATCATTAAATTCGTTTTAAAAAGTTCTTTAAAATAAGATCCATTTATAATATATTTAATCACAAACTTTTATACGTAGAGGCCAAACCGTGTCACCAACTATTACAAGAGTTACTTCTTTAGTGCTAAGGGGTTACTTGGTCAATGTTATGGTGGTTACTCAATCAGTGTTATAGATAAGGGTTATTTAGTCAGTGTTAAAGGGACCTCAGTTAGTATTACAGGGGTTACTCGGTCAATTTTATAAGGGTTACTTTGTCCGACTAGATGGTGTGGTTAGTCGCATACATAATGCATTGTTATTTAATTTATTTAAAAAATATATTAGAGAATCAGTAAAAATAATTTTTAAACAGTAAAATTAATTTTAGTTTGGTAATAAAAATACTTTCAGTTCAACAAAAATAATTTAAGTTCATTAAAAATAATTTCAAGTCATTCACAAACAAAACTACAAAAGTATTATTATATAAATATATGACATATGATATCATATGTCTAAATAGTCTACATTATCAGAACGAATTATTTGTCCGTATTTAACATTAAAGTAAAAATGGCATCTTAAAATTTTATCAACCACCCGGGCATCGCTCGAGCACAAAACTAGTCGCTAATATATAAAGTCGGTCTCGCAGCCAGGCCACGAGATATCGACACTTAGCATTTCAATTTTTTGCCAAGTGTCAAGCCACGTAGGCGATAAATAGGTATTACTATTGATTAGGGGATTTTGCTCCCACCAATCGGAATGCGCCACGTGGACCAATCAGGTCCTGCCAAGTGTCCCCCAGTTGGAACAGTCAGGGCTTCCCACGTGGCACGCGCTTATTCGTCCACCTTGGACCTGTTATGTCAAGACATGTGGCATACTCCATGCCTAATGGAGAAACCGGCCACCCAGGCCCAACTTCCGAGGGAAGCCCAATCGGCCCTAGGTTTACCTAAACCTAGGATGGGCACGTTTTCCAAGGTTATAAATACCTCCCTTAATCCTCATTAAGGGGGAGAACAGAAACATTACGGAAAAAACACATTTATTACACACAGTAATAACCGGCTGATCTCGCTAACAAAGCAGATTACCTACATTAAACACTCTCATCTAGAGAGACCAAATCACTTTAATTTCCGCATTAATTACTCCTTAATCAGGTACTAACTTGACCGTTGGAGGCGGAGCTCACAGGAGTCTCCGTTATTTTGCAGGTACAGGCGTCCAGTTCCAGTCTCAGAATTGTAACTCTCCCGAAGGACATCAGAAAACCCCGAAACATTTGGCGCCGTCTGTGGGGAGAGTACTTCTGAGATGGCATCCAAGTCTGTACCGACTCCTGAAGAGAGGCGTCCCCTAGACGACCCTCAAGTTCAGTCGGACCATGATACCGAAAGTGAATTTGAAGTTGAAGCTCAAAAAGCTTCAGACGGGACCCTAAGGGCCCGACGTACCCGTCATACCGATAGGAGGGAACGGGAGCATCTTCAAACAGGAAGCGAGCCAGCAGGCGCACCGCCTGTTCGGCAACAGCCGACTGATGGGTCTGCTCCCATCACAAGGAACGAACTCATGACCTTCATGAGGGACTTCAAGGGAGAGATTCAAGAGTTGATCAACAAGAATCCGCCTGCTCCAGTCAAGGAGCAGTCGGCCAAGAAACCCTCCACTTCACTGAAGAGGAAGCCAGTTCAAGGGCGAGAGGTGACTCCTCATCCTAAATCTAGGAAGCGGGAGCCACCTGCCCTTGATTTCACAAAATTCCGTTATCCTACAGGAAATAGGAAACCTGTTCGTCATATTCAGGCGGACGGGTCGAAGCAAACATTCACAGATGCTCGGCTACTGCTAGAGCAGAAGAAGAGTGACCGATTGTCAGAGTCGGCCTCTACTTCAAACTTTCAAGACAGTTTGTGAAATGCCTCGATGAGGCATACTTAGTCGTACCATGAGAGTCAGTCAGGCGGCACCTCCCGTCAGTCCGGCTTTCATAGTGACCAGGCGGTACCAAACTTACCATTTGTGCCGCAACAACAGTATTTTTTGCAGCCACCTCCGTTTGGTGGACCTGCAGCAAAAAACGTCCAACCTATGGACTGGCAGCTACGGTTGCTTAGACTTGGTGAACAGCCGTCGGCCTTCTCCAAGGAAATTACTGAAGCCGCTCAGCCGGCCAAAGTGAAAAATGTACTAGTAGGCGCCTATGACGGCACTACTAACCCAGAAGACCATCTGATGGCATTCACCAACCTGATGTTCCTTCAAGGGTTGGATGATCTCACTTGGTGCAAGTGTTTCCCAGCGACTCTCAAAGGAATCGCACAGCAATGGTTCGGCAACCTGCCGACTGGTTGTGTAAATAGCTTCAGGACGCTTGCTTACTTATTTGCCTCCAACTTCGCCATGAACATCCCTGCGAAGAAAAGGACCCTTGATTTGGGAACAATTCAGCAGGGCGAGAAGGAGGGGCTTCGTTCTTACATCAGGCGGTTTAACCTGATGAGAATACAGATTCAACGGTTACCGGATGAGGTAGCTTATACTGACTTTTTTAGAGGTCTCAAAGACGGATCTACCTTCAAATTTGATTTGGTTCGAAAAAGGGTGGCGACTCTTCAAGAGGCCTTGATTGAAGCAGAAGCCTATATACAGGCGACTGATCTTTGTACGATAAAACAGTCGGACGGGAAAAGGTTCGACAAAAGAGAAGGACGACAGAAACAGTCGTCAAACAAAGATGAGAAAAGAAAAGAGGTCTGGGCGGCTGATTCCTCTAAACAGCCGGCCCAGAAAAAGAAAAAAGAATTCAAACCATACTCCCCAAAGTATGCGTTTAACAAGGATAACCATTTTATCCTAAAAGAAATCAAGGGACGGATCTCAATTGAGAAGCCGGTCCCCATGAAGGGTTCTGCAAACAACCGGAACCAATATAAATTCTGTGCTTATCATGATGATGTTGGTCATCACACCAATGACTGCATCAGTCTCATGCGGTACATGGACCGCCTGGCTGAGCAAGGTGATCTTGACACTTATGTCAAGAAATCCGCGGGGAACACTTCCTCAAAAAAGCAGTCGGCCAAAAAGAATCAACAGGCCGACAGCTCCGATACAGATGATGCAGTCGTCTACACCATTGCAGGCGGCTTCTCAGGAGGCGGCCCCACTATTAGGGGCAACAAAGACAATATCAGGCGGTTAGATGTAAATTCCGTTCACCAAGAACGGCCGTCCAAATATTCATTTCCTGAGATTGTCATCACTGAAGAAGATCTAGGAGGGGTAAGGGGCCGCATGACGACCCTCTCGTTATTGAATGTAAAGTGGCCAACCAGAGAGTTGGCCGAATCCTCATAGATACCGGAAGCTCCTCAGATCTCATCAGTAGCAAATGTCTGTCGAAACTAAAATATCAGACTGATTGCATACATCCGGCCTCCCACCCTTTAGTAGGGTTTGGAGGAGGAGGAGTCCACCCACTGGGACGAGTAGATTTACCCATCCGACTGGGCGAAAAAGGGGAAGGACGACACATGGTAGTCCGGTTCCTGGTAGTAGAGGAACTCTTGGCCTACAACATGATTCTGGGTCGACCTACCCTGAATAATTCCAAGGCTGTTATAATCCCATCTCTTATGTTGCTCAAGTTTGAGAGGGATAATGGAACAGTCGGCTCCCTAAGGGGAGATCAGAGGATGGCCCGAGAGTGCTATCTCTCGGATGTCAAGCCCACTGTTATGGCTACTGGGTCAAGCGGTGAAAAAACAGACCTTGACAAGGAGAGTGCGCCTGTTCAAGAAGCAGGCGGCAAAAAGAGAAAGGCATCCCAGACAGGGGCCGCAAGAAAAGAAAGAAAATAGCAATCATTGGCAGAGGAGCGGCCGGATGAGTTCCGCCCTCAGCCGGCTGGTGAACATGCGGACCTGATCTTAGACGACTCACGTCCTGACCGAACAGTCAAAGTTGGGACGACTGCTCTGAGAAACCTTGGTGACAACTTTCACAAACTATTGAAAGAATACAAGGACATCTTTGCATTCGAAGTCCGTGAAATTCCAGGCATTAGTCCTGATCTGGCGGTACATAAACTGGCCGTGGATCCGAAAAAGAAGCCGGTACGGCAAAAGAAGCGGAACCATGGCGAAGAAAGAAGTCAGGCGACAGCCTTTGAAGTTAAAAAATTACTTGATGCAGGGTTCATTCGGCAATGTTACTTCCCAGACTGGGTTGCAAATGTGGTGCTTGTTAAAAAGACGAATGGCACTTGGCAAATGTGTGTAGACTACACAGACTTAAACAAGGCGTGCCCCAAAGACAGTTACCCTCTGCCTAAAATTGATAACCTGGTCGACTCAACAGCCGGCCATGCCTTGATGAGTTTTATGGACGCCTATTCTGGTTTCCATCAAATTCCTTTATGGAAGAAAGATCAGGAGAAGACGGCCTTCGTCACTGATCAGGGGTTATACTGTTACACTGTCATGCCGTTTGGTCTTAAGAATGCCCCGGCTACCTTCCAACGAATGATAAACACTGTGTTCTTTGATCAGATTGGGAGAAACGTCGAGGCATACATTGATGATATGATTGTCAAGACTAAACTTCAGAAAGATCATCTGTCGGACCTCCGAGAAACTTTCGCCACACTCAGGCGGCACCATGTCATGCTCAATCCCAAGAAATGTGTATTTGGAGTTGAGTCTGGAAAATTTCTCGGATTCCTTATCAATCAGAGAGGAATAGAGGCGAACCCTGAGAAGGTGCAGGCGGTCATTGACATGCAGTCGCCTCGTACCATCCGAGAGGTTCAGAAGTTAACAGGTTGTCTGGCGGCCTTGGGAAGATTTCTAAGCCGATCAGGCGACAAATGCCTATACTTTTTCCAGGCAATTAAGAAAAAGGCAAGGTTTGAATGGGGGCCGGATGCTGAGGCCGCCTTCCAGAAATTAAAAGTTCACTTGCATTCCTTGCCGAGGCTGGTCAGCCCTTTGCCCAAGGAGGTTCTCTACATGTACCTGGCCGTCTCTGATCATGCGTTAAGCGTTGCTCTCCTTGCTGAAAGGGACGGCTGTCAGCTCCCGGTCTACTTTGTCAGTCACGTACTGAAAAATGCCGAGTTGAGGTATCCCCTAGTGGAGAAATTTGGTCTTGCACTCTTCATGGCTGTTAAAAAATTGAAGCCCTACTTTTTGGCACATGCAGTCGTCGTGTATACAGACCAACCTATCAAGCGGCCACTTACCATCATGGAGTCGTCAGGCCGAATGATCAAATGGGCCATAGAAATACAGAGCCTCGAAGTTACATTCGAGCCTAGAAAAGCAGTGAAGGGGCAAGCCTTTGCTGATTTTATTGTAGAGATGACTCGTCCTCCTGACTCTCAAGTTCCAGACCAAGTATGGAAGGTATATGTGGACGGAAGCTCTACTTCAAATGGTTGTGGAGCAGGCGTCATATGTCAGTCGCCAGAGGGCGACAGGTTCGAGTATGCTCCACGCTTCAGTTTTCAGGCTTCAAACAATGAGGCAGAATATGAAGCTTTACTAGCCGGGATCCGCATGTGCAAGGCGGCAGGGGCAAGAAAAATAGACGCATGTTCCGATTCACAATTGATAGTGAGTGAGTACAATGGCGAATACGAAGCAACCCATCCGGCCATGATCAAGTATTTACAGGCGGTCCGACAAGCAGTCGGCTCCCTTGAGGATTTCCATCTAATCCAAGTGCCGAGATCAGAAAACAACCAGGCGGATGCACTGTCAAAATTAGCATCATCCGCCTCCTCTGATACTCCTCGAACTGTTTTTTGGGAAGTAATGGAGAAGAGAAGCATCGAGGAAAACCCTATTGGAATCCTAGACAGAAGCTCAACCTGGATGGATTCAATCAGGGCATATCTGACAAACGGTACACTGCCGGATGATACTCAACAGGCGGCAGCACTGAAAAAACGGGCCACCTGTTTTGAAATGATAAAGGGAGAACTTCACAAAAAGGGGTACCTTCAACCCTTCTTAAAGTGTGTTACTCCAGAAAAGGGACGAGAGATACTAGACGATCTTCACTCTGGTTACTGTGCTTCTCATATAGGCGGTAGGACGCTTGCTCAAAGGGCAAGGCGGCAGGGCTACTTTTGGCCTACTTTGGAAGCAGATGCAATGGAGATGGTGAAAAAATGTGACAAGTGCCAAAGGTTTGGCAAATTAATTCACCGTCCGGCTACTGACCTCACTACCATTCACAGCCCACTACCGTTTGCTAAGTGGGGCATGGACATTTTGGGTCCATATACGCCTGCTACAGGCGGAAGGAGGTACATACTTGTTGCCGTCGACTACTTCACTAAATGGGTAGAGGCGGAGGCTGTAAAGGGAATCAAGACGAAAGATGTAATTTCATTCATTTGGAAAAATGTCATCACTCATGTCTATGGTTTTTTATAATGGTCCCCAATTTGAGACGCATGTTCTCAAAAGCTGGTTGGGTGACCAAGGAATTGCAAACTACTTTGCATCTGTCGGTCGTCCACAAGCAAACGGCCAGGTAGAAGCCTTTAATAAAATCATCTCAGACGGTCTCAAGAAAAAGATTGAACGAGCAGGCGGCCTATGGGCGGATGAACTACCACATGTTCTCTGGGCCATTAGGACGACTGAAAAAGGGGCGACTGGAGAAACTCCATTCCTCCTAACTTACGGTGCGGAAGCTGTTCTTCCAATAGAACACTACGAGCCGACTCTTCGAGTAATGTTATATGACGAAGAGGCAAACTGGGAAGCCATGCGCCTGGCATTAGACTCACTTCCTGAAAATAGGGGCAATGCTGTCTTGCGCCATGAGATCTATCGCCTGTGAATGACTAGATCATACAACAAAAAAGTACACAGGCGTCCACTCAAAGTAGGGAACTTTGTACTTAGAAAAATGGAAGCAGTTTGTAGGGCTAATGAGTCTGGCAAACTAACTCCCAACTGGGAAGGACCCTACCGAATCTATGAGGAAGTCAGGGACGGTACCTACCGTCTGGAAACACCAGACGGACAACCGTTGTCTCGAACTTGGAATGTAGATAATCTTAAGAAATATTTCTTTTGAATGATGTAAATAGTCAAGAGCTACTTAATAAAAGTGCACTTACTATTCAAATTTGTACTAAGAGGGGCACGCCTACTAACAAATAGTCGGCTACTCTCCATGTTTAAGTTTACTTACGAGGGGCATGCCGTCTGTACCTTTACAGTCGGCTACTCTCCATTGAGTATTCTACTCACAATAGGGGCATGTCGTCTGGGCATATAGTCGGCTACTCTCCATAAGAAGATGGCCGACTGGTTCCAAACACATAGCCACCCCCCTAATACTTAGCTAAAAAGATTAGGGCCTGGCCGACCCTGTGCCAAACAGGCGGCTACCCTCCTTTTACTTAGCACCTACATTCACCAAGAACTTACCAAGGCCACAGGCCGAATGATCAGACCAGGCGCCAAGCCAACTGATCAAATCTACAAAACTAATACGACCTGTCCCAACATCATAGCAGGCGTCCGACGGCATCCCTCCGGATGAAATTCGTCGCAGAGAGCAGCTCCCTTTTGGGTGGAACATTGTTTTATAAACTAATTACACGGCACCTATACGACTGTCCCCAAGGGCAACCACGTAGCCGTTTTTGAGACAAGGATAACTCTATCACTAACCAAACCAGTGGTAGCAGTTGACATCTGAGTCAGATGACCGCCTGTATTACTTGGGATAAATGCAGGGGGTACCTATTGAGTTAATAGCCAACAAACATTGGCAAATCAAGGGGATCAGCCGGCCTCCGCCGCCTGGTACCTCTACTACTCAATCTAGATTGTGACGAAGACTAAGTAACTCCTATGTTAACTTAATAGTCACTCAAACTTAGTATGGAGCCTAAAAGGTATGAGTCGTCCGCCTGTTTTTAACAAACAGGGGCTCTCAACCACTACTCTTGCTAGGTTAACAAATTATGAGTTAAAAGCCAACAAACATTGGCAATAAAGGGAAACAACCGGTACCCGCCGCTTGTTATCTCTACTACTCAGTTCCTTGGCGACTAGGTAATACTCTATTTACTTGGTCAGACCACTTTCCTACTTGGTTAAATTTACAAATGACAGGACCGCCTGCCTAAAAAGGATCCAGACAAAATAGTTTGAATACTGATTGGATAAATGGCCGACTGATCGTCTATCCTGGAAACAGACAACCAGTCGTCCAGGGGCATAGGCGGCGTACTAACTATCCGTACCTAGATACTCTATAACTAACTAGAATAGATAATTTGTAAGAATTTTAATCACAATCGTATGTTCAAAGTAAAGTAAGTGTGTACATATACTCCCACCGTTCTATAATTTGGATTTTTTTTTCAATTTCATATACTAAATTTGATTATAATTTTCGAGTTTTGTATGAAAAAAATTTTGTATCATGTGCAATATGTTATTAAATACTAGATATTAATGTGAATTGAAGTTTAATAATACCATATTTTTATGCATTGACAAGTATGGTAATGTTGGTAGCTTACGTAATTCAAAGCATGGTACCCTAGGATTGTACAAAATACTATGTATATTACACTTTATTATACCGTATATATGTTCTTTTCGAAAAAAATAAAATTCACATTTATGTACGTAGATCTAGTAAAGGGCTTATGTGTCACATGTTCCACCATTATTTCTAAAACAAAAAAATATAAGATTGTGTTGTCAATTAATTAGTCCTTTACCAATTTAATAATCTTAACTCTGCATCTAGTTATATTACTTATATAGTTATATATACATGCACTCGATCTATGCATGGCTTCTACATTAGCAAAATATTAATTTTAGAATCCCCATTGCATTTCCTTAATAATTGTGAAAGGGTTTAGATTTCCAGCCTATTGTCTATAAGAAATTCCTAATAACTAAGAATCATTTTTGAGATTCCTAATGTTTTTTTAGTACATGTTGCATGTATTAAGAAACAAAGGAAGTATAAGACTTAAGAGTTTTATATGACGCATTCTTTTGCACTGATATCACACTAATAGTAGCTATACAGTTCATCGTTGCTTGTTAAATTTGATTGTTTGATGCGTTTTTGTTGTGACTATGTAACAACCAAAAATCTAAACTCTTCATCAGAAATTTTCGCTGGAAAAATCAACTAGCAAAAAGTGTTACACACTTTTGGCAAGGAAGCTAGACATAACATGGGGTGACAGACCAAGTTACTGGCATTTGCTTGTGCAGGATTTCGTGCCTAGATCGAGGTTCGTTTCACTTGTATTCGATCTCTTTAATTGTTAATGTTACATTCCGACTTGTTATCTTTCACTACTACTAGTTGATCATGTTGCCTTATTTATGTTATATCAAAAGGTTTGAAATAAAAGGTGGAATCACAACGTCGATGCTATCTCCAAACACCAAGTATGTTGCATACCTTGTGTTTGATGTTGCAAGTAGTAGTATATGGAATTTCTATGATTTTCCCATAGAGGTTACTGTCGAACTTCAGGAGGCGAAGTGGTGACCGTGATGGCCTATTTAGACCCACGTTGTGGAGGTGGTAAGGGGCCAGGAGAGAATGTTAAATTTCCGAAGAAGAGGATAGATGGGTGGGTTGAGGTCGAAATTGGGGAGTTTTATACTAGGGAAGAAGATGAAGAAGTGAAGTTCTCGCTAATGAGATTAAGGCTGGGATTACTAAAGGCAGTTTAGTTGTTGAAGGAATTGAGATTAGGCCAAAAATCGAGTAATGAATTATGGAAGGAATTTATGTTTGTGAAGATGATGAACTTGAAATGAAAGTAATGTACCAATGAACAGATGATACATTGGTTTGAATAATTCTGATAAACAATTTGAAAGTTGATTAGTTTTTAATTACATTTTGGTATTGTGCTAATATATACTCATTATTATTTATATATTTTCTTATGGAAAACATAGAGGAACAAATAAATTGCATGCATAGGATAAAATTGAACCAAACAATCTCACTAATTAATTTTATTCACATCAATACCAACTGTTGGATACCTTATGATCCAACTGTTAAGATTGTTCACATAGTAATGGCAAAAACGTAATTTACATTTTTTTTTGACTCATTTTGAGCAATAAATTTTTACTCATTTATCAAATGAGCAACAGTTCTTTGTTCATTTATCAAATGAGAATTTTTTTATTTTTTTTTTTTTGTTTTTTTGTTTTTGTTATTTTCTCATTTATCAAATGAGCAACATTTATTTGTTCATTTGATAAATGAGCAAATAATATGTGCTCATTTGATAAATGAGCAATAATTCTTTGTTCATTTAATAAACGAGCAAACAATATTTCTTTGTTTTGTTTGCTCATTTATCAAATGAGGTACTATTCTTTGTTCATTTATCAAATGAGCAACAATTCTAAAACATTCAAACTAATATGAAACCTTGAACTTACTTACTATATCTGAAAATATAAACAATTGTTGGACCATAAGAGACCAACCGTATACTAGTTTATATTATGCACTTCATTTTCTGCCTATTTTTGAAGTACATAGTTCACAAAGTTAATTTAATACATGTTGTTCTGCTCATATCCTTCACAAATGAGCAAAGTGAAATAAAATGAACAAACTAAATTAAAATGAGCAAAAACACATACAATAAAAATGCATAAATGAAAATGAACAAACTTGTATTAGAATCTCAGAAATTGCTCCATACTATCATCACATAACACAAACTCATTAAACTCATTTTCGATCGCCAAAATCTTTCAATTTCACCGAAACGCGCGACCATAACCGTTGTTGAATGGAGCTTGAAAATGACATAATTGGTCCGAATTTTGAGCTTGATTTCTTTGTTATTGATGTTGCAAAATTAATAACAATGATGTTGATGGCGAATATAATCGTCGCCGATTGGAGCTCAAAGACGTAATTATTGACCTGAATTCGAGCTTAATTTCCTTGTTTTTTATGGCGCAAAGACGATGGTGATTTGAGCACAGTACAAAGACGTCGTGGTTGATTAGAATTTGAGCTTAATTTCTTTGAAATTAATGGCGTGAAGTTGATGATGTATACTGAACAATAGGTGAGATGAGAGAGAAAGAGAAGGTGAGGAGAGAGAAATAAGGGAGTTGGTTTAAAATACTCTTTTGGTTTTGATTTTTTTGGGAATAATCACAACCTTTAGATTTAAAAAATTCAAAGGTCTAGAATTATTCTCACATAAGTTTGGATTCTCACTTAAGGGTCAAATGGGAAGTTTCTTAAAATGAGAAGGATAGGAAGGATTTAATGTGCATAATTTTTCCACTAAACATGCATATTTTTTGAATAAAATGAGAAAAAAAAATGACCAAAATTCAATGTGCAAATTTTTTGTGCATGATGCATAAATTTTAGTTTTCCCCCCGAAACTTGAAAAAAAGTAGCATGTCAAAAATAAATTATGCACATTTAGGATAAAATTTATACATATTTTAGTTAAAAATATATGCACATTTAACCCTTCTCACTTTAAGAAACTTCTAACTATATATATATATATATATATATATATATATATATATATATATATATATATATATATATATACATACCTAGCCTAAATTAACTATTTATGTGTGTATAATCCAAAAACAAGTAATATAACACATTGAACAAAAGAAAGTACCCTTACACTGAATAAACTAAATACAGATAAATGAATCTTTGGAAATTATTTTCATCCCAACCAAACACAGTTATGTTGTACACCAAGTTAAGTTTGGTCTAGTGGGAAAGATTGTACCTTCCAACCTTGAGGTTGGAGGCTCAAACCCCACTAGAGGCACTTTGAGGGTGGGAATCCCTTACCCTTCCCCCCTCACTCTCAAAGTGTCTGACCTGCGAATACCGGGCCAAAAAAAACCGTGAGGATTGAGGTTCGGTCAGGTCCTCCTTACCGTAAAGAGAAAAAAAAAAAAAAAAACCAGTTATGTTGTATGCTTCAAAATATTATTCAAGAGTGTAATCATTGTATGATTCTTGTAGTTTATAGCTTGATTATCCATTAGTGTATGCTTGAATTTGACTCTGCAAATGACGGATGGCAATTCGAAAGAAAATCAATGCTGCAAAGTGAAGCTTAGAAACAGGTTCATCTAAAAATATACAGATCAACATTCAGAAAGTGCATACACCAAAATGCTGGATTGCATTACAACAAACTTCAGCACTGCAGTAACTATAACACCTAATCATAGTTCCAACTTTGCAGCAACGGTCATTAATATATACAACTGTCACCAAAATCATAGTTCCAACTTCAAAAGCTCATTCTCCCTGTGTACAGACTTGTTTTGCTTAAAAACTAAAACTGTGCATTTAGCAAAGGTTAAGCATCATCAGGCATCTCCTTCTACAACCACTGATAATTTACCTACAACACACAAGTAAAATTTGCATAAGTTCTTCCTTTCGCCCCTAAATTTTTTTGGTGTGGCACAAATATTAAAGCTATAAATCTATCATATAAATGGGGCACACTCTAGAATGCAATGGTTAAAATGTAAAAGATTGATATAGAAACAAGTGGCATTTAAAGGAAGATATTAAATAAATAATTAAACAAATAAATAAATAAATAACAGCACTAGATGATATTTGTGCCCATAATTTATGTTGCATTAGAAATAGATGTTTTATTATACTACAAAAAAAGGAGTGTGAGAAACAGTTTAGGGCATTCATATTATGAATACCTAAAATATAAAGGGACAAATGGCGTAACCGTGTAAATCATAAGTGACATAGTAGTAAATAAAGTAGATACAAGAACAGAAAGTTGAACTTACCTTCGGTGCAAAGCCTTAACATCCTCAGCTAGCGACCGACTCTCCAAGAATAAATCACCACAGTCCTTTAGATCAACTGGCTCTATATTAAAATCTTGCGTTCCACGGTATTCATTCCACTCAAACCACCTTTTTGCAATTTGTTCCTTCTTGAAACACGTAAGATGGTCTTCCTCTTCAGGGGAGTCAGCAGCAATCAGTCGGTAAACATAAACTTTTTTCTCCTGACCAGGGCGAAATGCACGCCCTATTGCTTGGCGCGACACAGACGGATTCAGATGGACATCCAGGACTATAATCCGGGAGGCACCCACAAGAGATATTCCTTCTCCACAAGCTTTGATTGATCCGAAGAAGACCCGTGCATCAGGGGAGTTATTGAACTGTTCCATATGTGATTCTCGCAGCTCAGTAGATGTATCGCCACAAATCATGAATATCTCTTTACCAACAGACCACCCCTTCCTATGGACAGCTAACCGTTCCAGAAAATTTAAAGGCAGCAAATACTGGCTAAACACCAGTAGCTTTTCTCCATTACTTTCACACAAACCCAGCATATTCAAAAAAAATTTAGCCTTGACTCCTTCTCTAATGTCTATCCTTTCGACCAGCTCGTCAATCTTGGCATCATATTGCAATGAACGTTTTTCAGAACCAGGATTATTGTCTGAAAAAAGTTTGAGCTTTGGGTGAGTGTAGACTGCACAGCCCAATGAGGTTTTCCTGAATTTTGTTTTTTCCCTCTTATTCAGCTTATCAACTTCAATTTTCTGTTGAGGGCTCAGACTGAGAAGAACAGTGAAGTCTACAAGTCCAGGAAGATCATCCAAGAAGTCACCCCTGTAGTAGTGCAATACCTTGCTTGTCATCTCCCTCAGATCTTTGATGACAGCCTCCTTTCTTTTCCAGTCTTCATCCTGCTGAAGGGTGTATTCAACAAGATCAAAAAAATTGCTCTCAACATTCCCTCCTTTCAACTGCTTCTTAAACCCATGAAATTGCACTCTACTCATGATACGTTTCTTTATGCTCCTGGAATCGTCAAGCTTCAAAAATTTTGGACGGACAAGGTTTAAGATGGTGAAAACCTCTTTGACATGATTTTGATAGAGTGTGCCAGATAGCACTACCTTCCTAGGAGTTTGAACTTTAGCAAGTGAATGCAGCACGTCAGTGTTCTCATTCCTAGGAGTATGACCTTCATCCAAGATAAGGATGCTAGGGCGCTTCAGCAGTACCTCTTGGCAATAAGCAGTTGCCTTGCATGAGCTGTCACCAGTAACAATAGTCGAGAACTGCTTATAACCCAGAAAAAGTATGCTCCTCTGCTCTACCCACTGTCTAAGAACTTCCTTCTGTTGAAACCTATTTTCAGCTTTCATGGAGTAGAAATCAAGTAGAGGAATGTCCTCCACTTGCCATCTTTGAAACTCCTTTTTCCAAGTAGGGAGAATTCCCTTGGGAAGCACCACCAATGGCCTAGCATCTGGATATTGGGCTAGAAAACTTTGCATGAAACTGATGATCATAAAAGTCTTTCCAGAGCCAGGAGCGTGAGCCAAGATGCAACCACCAGGATTTTCAGTCATTAAGTTGCTCAATAAGAAGTTAAATCCCTCTGACTGGTGAGGCTTCATTTGCTTTTTATGCCTAGGATGAGCAGAGATTTCAGTCACGGCCAAATCATGTCCAGGCAGCTTAATCCCATCCAGATGGAAGTCGGTGTCATCATTCTCTCTGTTAGAACGAGAATCAGACCTGTAACTTCTCACCCGAGCAGCCTGATGTAAAGAAAAGTTTAGATGAGTGTCATGAAAAGCAAATGGCATCAATTCATAAGTACAAGGCATAAGAACTTTTAGCAGAACACCAATCCAGACAACAGAAGCCAATATGATTATATTGATACTGACAGACACCACAGAGCTGTAAAATGTTTTAATATAAAATCAAAAAAGGAATTGATCAGTTATCATAGATATATTTCGTCTGACACAGGTATGTGTCCAGCCAGGTGTCAGGCTTTGCATTAGCATAAACTGAAAGTTTCAAAATAAGTGCCTCCATGCCTATGTCAAAATGTCATATACAGTTAACAACCACAGATACTTAATCCATCCAAGTAACATCCGCACAGAAAAATTCAAGTAGACTGCAAATTGATCAAGTAAACTTTAAGACTGTAGAGGTGTAGATAGTCAAGATAGATACCATGATTATTACTATATGTGTCACGATCTGAGTGTAGGATTCTAACAATCACATATCTTCAGCCAAAACAAGAATTTGTAGAACTGTAGGATGACATAATGTTCTGTTCTACAATTTAACCAATTATAAAATGCAATTGAATACTGCTAAATACACTTAAACTTAAGAATTGAAAGTGTTTCTAGTCAATACATAATCACCAACCTATCTGACCAAGGAATTACAAAATTATCTCTCAGATATTTCCCCAAGGGACTAATGAGAAACTCCAAAAGAATTTTTGGCTTACTAATGTTACTATAACTAAATCTCTACATCCCAAAAACTATAGATAAACAAATTACAGATAGAATACTCTTCCTTTAACTCAATTTTCGTTTTAACTAGAAGCAGGCAATATTTGAATTATAGACACACGTTTAATGGACTAGATCATCAAAATCAAAGTTCTTGTTGAGTGCCCAACAAACTAAATCTGATCAAATAACCACAAAAGTGTCCAGTGAAGTAACAGCTTGAGTAAATCAAGGACAAAATCAGACTCATAGTCATATCCATACATCAAACAATAAAGATCTAGCTTCATATAGATATATAAGTGATTAGAAATGAAAAAAACATTAAAGAACTATTTGAAACCTTTATGTACTGGAAATCAAATATAGTCTCGATAGCCCTCTGAATGACTCCGCATACTCGGCACACATAGCCAATATCATCTTTGAGGACATATGAATGATCACAGCCCTCATCTTCTTCCACCGATTGCTCATCACCTGATTGATCAGCTGGAACATCCTACAAAGTGACATAAATAACAAATCAAATAGTTCTTTATAAGGAAAAGAAAGTTTCACCATATTCCATGATGATAAGACTAAATAGGGATCAGAAATTCATTAAAGTGGATTACAACTAAAGGTTTGATATACTAAACAGCAATAGTCAATATGCTGTACAAAAGTAAATAAAAAGCACAAACAGAAGGAAAGGTCTAAATGATGATGAGTGCAACGAGGAGCATACTAACATGCTGAAACAAGACAAAAGATCAGCCAGCCACTCACACAAACCAGAAATATCAAAAACAGTTTTATTTGCAAACTAAGGCAAAAGCTTAACATGGATTGCATAAATCAAAGTAATTAACAGTGTTGTTTTCTAATTCAGCCTGCTCCGAACAGTATATTCCAGATTTCTCCATAGAGAGATATTTACTTATGTGTACAATCATCTTCAATAAAGAAAAGGAAAAGTGAGCATCAGTTCTCTAATAACAATTAAACATCCATATTCTTTAACTTGTGAAAAGCTTACAGCATACAGTTACAAGTCAACGGATCTGATCAGGGTGGCACAAGATGGTAAGAGCACAAGAAGTTAAAAAATATGAGATTTAACAGATAAAAAAAAGAAATATATACATACACCCATTTGCATATTCACAAGATACTAGCAAATGCATCTCACACAAGTTTGCAACCTTTTCCTACAGTAGTTTAGAATATTAAGTATATACAACAGATACTTTATATCATCCAAACATTTTCCGTTCCCATCTTATGCAAAGTTCACACTTTAAAAGTTTATGGGATTTGAGCATTGCTTCTTTAAAGAATTGATAAAAAAAAATAAAAAACTAATGCTATCAAAGCAGATTCCAAACATCTGACGCACAGTAATCCAAAAATGACAGACTCAAATTTAAATCACCGCAATGCCTAAGCTACAACAACTAACATACAAATAAGAAGAAAGTCTATTACTACCCAGCATGCCTCAACAACAACTAAACGAAATAACATAACATAAAATATTTTTACAAAAAAATAAAAAGTAAAAATAAGAAGTAAAGAAACACAGATAATAGAAAGAAAAGATAAGGAAAGAAAATCACAGAAAATTGCAAGCAGTAGATCTGTTAGAGCAACGAGAAAAAATCACAATATACAACCAGCAGTATACCTTGGAAGACTCTAACGCAAAATTCATCTCCTTCCACATGTCTGACAACTCTTCATCTTCGGCTTCATTTAAATCGTCATTTAACTCGTCTTCAATACCCACATATACACCTTTGTCTTTTACCTTGTCGATTTTTTTCTCTTCTACTTTAGTTGTTTTGACAGGTTTGACATCCACATAATTGTCAACCTGCTATAACAATAGTTCCCATCAAAACAAGGGAAGCAGATTTGATAATTTAACAATAACCAGGAAACACAATGGCTAGGATTGAATCATAACAAGCAGCATCAGCCAGCAGTGAACAAAACTAAGCCGTCACAAGTAAGAACTAAAAAATAAAAAATAAAAACTTAAGACACATTAAGAATGGGGAGGACAGGTTTTGACATCAAAAGTCTATAGAAGCTTATATTATTCTTAAATTTAAACCATTAAAATACAACATTGAATAATGGTGGTTGATTTAGAAGAAAGGTACAGCAGCACAGCCAGGCAAAAATATTAACCTGATTGACTTAGAAAAACTCTTGAGCCTCTTGAGTCTTGACACAAGTCATTCAGCGTGCCAATATTGAGAAAGTACAATTAGGGTCTTGATTGTTTTGCTGCGGATTGATACTCAGCATGCCAGACAAGGATATGTAATGACAATAATAAGTGGTTAATTCTCAGCTAAGAACTTTCACCAAAGCTTAGATTCCTGAGTTTCCTTTGACAGTGCAGAACATAAATAGATTGAACAACAGTCTGTTCCATTACATTTTACTTTTATCAGTTTGATTCACACAAAACACAGCCTCATTAATCACACAGCAAACAAAATGCAATCTTATCAGTTTAATGACACATTTTTTTTCACCAAAGTCACAGTTGCAATTCAAAAGACTGTTACTATAACATTTGACAAGACAATCTCTATTGACAATATGAAGGACTGAGAACAATTTAAGAGCATTTTACAAAACAGCACACAAGTGATAAAACAATATGGCAAACTTGAGTTGAAAGAAAAAGTTGGTTTGACATGGGAAGAACTGAAGAAATCCCAAAAAAAAGACCTGGCAGAACAAACAATCAGCAATAAGTGATACAAAGGGTAATACAATAAATATATTGCAAATTATAAAGAGAAGACATTATATTGATTTAATATGAGCCTTGGACAAAGAGAGATATAAAAAATCTAACCCGCAAGGTCTCTGCATGGAGTTCAATGTTAGTAGGTGGAGGCCTGGGTAAGGCAATCTCTTGAAAGTGAAGGAAGTTTTTTCGGTCAACATCTTCCTCATCATCTGACTCAATTATCAACACGGGTTCAGATCTTGGAGTGATGCATTTTGTCTCAAGACTATCCAAATCAACAATATCCTTAACCACTTCTCCATTTACATCATATTTTGCATACGGTGATGAAAATTCGAGTTCGGGATTTGTTGTAAACAGAGTATTAAAAATCTGATCCTTTCGCGCAACCAATGCTTCAACATCTTTCGTAACACTTCCATATTTACCCCAGCTGATGCTATCTAATAGTTCTGGAATTGTGAATGGATCAGAATAATCAAAGAGTGTGGGCTTTTCTCCTCCATGAGAAAACTTCAGTTTCTTACTACTTGCAGCATAGTTATCTGTTTCATCCAAGGAATATCCATGAACTTATAGAAGCACTAACAATACAAGCTGGAAGTTTGGAAAATTATGAAAGACAAACATAAACATATCAATCACAGAACTAGAAAATACACATACAAATCTCAAAAACGCTCAAATGATCCATTACATCGAATCGACTATACGTTTAAAAAATAATAATATGGGGTTCTATGAATAAATAACACCTTTTGAGTCTAATTAGAATGGAGATTTATACCTTTTTGAGAAAATATGTATTTACATTCATCACAATAAATCAACCAAATCTTCCAAAAAATGTCCTTAGTTAATAAATCTGTATCAATACAAGAACTTATACTATGTGCTAAAACCTCTTTTCGTCCGCAAAATCATTTGAGAAAATTGTATGCACAATAACCTATGTATATAGCCTTAATATTCATCAAACTCATGTATATTGGTATATATTCTATTTCTATAAAACAACACAAAAACATGAAACACACTCATGAAATTTCAACAAAATAACTATTTATAATGCTTTGACTGGTGATCTATGGAACCTTGTCAATCCCTAAAACCCCGAAAAATGTTATGTTAAAAATAAAACATAAAAAATAAAAGAATTTTCAATTTTTCAGGAATTACCCACTTGGCCACTTCCTCCGTTATAAATATTTCATGAAAACCCAGATAAATTTAACAGATAAATATTTCATGAAAACCCAGATAAAGTTAACAGATATTTATTTCATGAAAACCCAGACAAAATATAAAACCAATAAAAAATGGGACAATCAACACAAATTGAGGACTATAAATTTAACAAAAGAAAAAAAAATGCGAAAAATGGGAATGAAATAACCTGTACAGACTTCAGCAGCTCCACGCTTCATGTTTTAATCCTCTAAAAAAAATTAGGGAAACAATACACAAATTAATGATGTAAAATAAAAAAACATTGCCAAAAAAAATGACAGCATTAGCAAAATTAGTTGATTTTACAGATGATCACTTAAAAGAGGGGAAATTTTGAGAAATTGAAAACCCTAGAATCGGAAATCAGAAGCCATAGAAGAGGAGAAGAGAGAATAGACGACTCACATTGTAGAAACGACGTCGTAGGGTGGTGTTTGGTGATCGAAACGCGGTGGTTTGAAGGGGTGGTGGAAGGTGAAGAGCTGGAGGGGTGACTTTGGGACTCTGCGTTGTGTGCAGTGAGGAGAGAAAAAAAAAACAAAAAGAAGTAAAAAACGAGGGTAGTGAGAGAGATAAATAGGGACTAGGGATAGTGGAAAATGTTGTTAAGGCGAATGCTGACGTGGGTGCTTGACACGTGGTTGAATCCCATTGGTCAATTAGTTGTTTTACTACCTCATTTCGGAGTACTCCGTATTTGCAACAAAAGAATATCTTACATCTCACAAATAATACTCTTTAAATATTACTTCTTCCATTCTTTTTTACTTAACCCGCTTTGACTTTTACACTACTCATCACCCCTCTTTTGACCGTCTATTGTGAATAATATATAAGAAAAATCATATTCATGTGGGATCTTTTTGAATTCGTATCAATAAATATTATCATAATATATAATTTTTACTTATGGAGAATTAAATTTATTAATCGTTAAACTTTTACATTGGCAAACGTGATAAGGAAAACGGGTCAAGTAAAAAAAACAGAGGAAGTATATAAAAAACGGAGGTAATATCTACCATTCTATTGGATATATATTCCTTGGACATTGGTTTACCATTTTTGTTATCGTTACTCTCTCCATCACTTTTCTAAAGTTACATATTCTATTTTGAGCGTATTCTTTCTATTGTAACATTTTTCAACTTCTTTTAAAAAGAATACTAATTTTACACATTTACGCCTACTTTTCACACTTAGGCTTTGTTAAGTTCAACTTATTTTTACTTATTTTAGAAAAAATAAGTTCAGATAAGATTAGAAAGAATAAGTTCAGATAAGATAAGATCAGAAAAAATAAGTTCAGATTAGATCATCGTTTAATGTGCAATTTTTTATCGCTAAATATCTTTAAGTTTGTAATGAATGAAAAAAAAATATGAAAATTACATATTAATAAAATACACATTATTACGAATCTAACAAAATCCCACTGATATATTTTTTCCTTACAAGTTATCGTACACTTAAGATCGAAGTTTGGTCAAATCAGACAATAAGATCAGATCAAATCAGACCAGATAGTATCAGATCAAATAAGATCAAACAAGATCAGACCAGATCAGACAATAAGATCGGATCAAATCAGACCAGATTAGATAAGATCAGATCAGATCAGATCAGATAAGTTCAGATAAGCAAAAATAAGGTGAACTAAACAGGGTCTAACTCAATCTTATATATTACCAACTTTCAATGCAACTATTTTCATTTATCAAAATATTTATATATTCTCAAAGCAACTATTTGCATTTGCCAAATATTTAGCTATTCCCAAAATAAATATTCTCATTTTACATACTTCCAAGGTTTTTTTCATCAAACCTGCGTAATAAACCAAATGTAATCATAAAAACAAAAAAAAAAAAAATGGTAAAAGAAGGAGCAGGAATTGTAGAGTGTGATCTCTTCACCTTACAAAAATATACAAGTTTATGGTATATTTATGATTGATCAAGTTCAATCAATGAAAATATAGTGAAATTACTCAATATAGGGTTGGTCAGCAACAATCAAGTTCATTAAGTTCAAGTGAAGATAATGTACGTTAGGTTTGTGGGAATTATAAATGACTCGGTTGAGTATGGAAAAATAAAAATTTATAAAGCATGTATTATAACATTAAATAAATACTTTGAATGTTAGATTATGATAGACCCAAGAAAAAAAATATATTTTATTATAATAGTTAACATGCCTTATTTTGTGGTTACTTTGTTATTTTTTACGAAATGAATTCATTTAAACATGTGATTCTGGTTAGATTATCACGTCATAAAATGCTAGCAAAAAAAATAAAAATAATGACAACTCACGAATTTTTGGGTGGGGTCATGGCATATAAGAATTTGTTGGATGCTTACTCTTTTTTACGGGGAAAAAGAGGTTATTAATTTTTTTGACATAAAATAGTTAGAAGAATAACTTTTTGAAAAATTCATCAAGAGTATACGACTTTTGGCCGATCTTTCAAAAATAAAAATGACCTTTACATACATCTTCTCAAAATAAAATGTGACCGCTGGTTCATATTTTGTTTATTAGGTGTTACACATGTGCAATGTGATCGTTAGTTTTTTTTCGCTTTAAAAAATCAATCATCAATAATAATAATAATAACATAATACTAAAACATACACCAGAAAATATACATGTCACTTTCTTGTGCTGTTTTTTCCCTCCAAATCTCCCCCCTTTTTTTTAAGCAAAAATCTTATATTTTTGGAATATTTTTGTATACTAAAACTATAATAATATTATTCCTAATCTTATAGATTTTTATAATTATTGTATTCCTTTTTATTTTGAGTTTTATTTACTTAAAATAGTTACACAATATTTTGAGACCTTTTAATCAAGGGAGAATAAGCTATAATTTAAAAGGTTGAAATATGGTGGAGAGTATAAAATAACGGAGCTAAAAGATACAATATTAACATTTAAATTATCATTATATATATATAGTTGTACAATAGTGGGGTTCAATGGAAAAATAATAATAATTCTACTCGTGGCGTTGATTTAAAATCTTATGAACTAATAATAGTTGAATTAGTTTTCAGTTAAATATTTCTGTAATAATTTACCAACTTGTAACTTTTTTTTCCTTCAAAAAATCTATTAAATATTACTAAAATAGGTCATGCTTACATCAATTATCTTGGACATATGTCAAGCTATCATTAAAAAATTCCCGCCAATACTCTATATGATGTCAGCTTTAAATTTTTTTTAAGAAAATTATTCTACTTAGCTTATTTTTTGGAAGTATATTGTATAATTTTTTTTTTTTAACTAAATTAATTCATTAATAAAAATCCATATGGCATCTATACTGTATAGTTTCATTGGGAGTAACATGCATCATTAATATAATATTATGTATAGTATTTTAAAGTATTTTCAACACAACTAATCAACAATAATATAATTTGTTTTTTCTCAATTGTAGTTTAATTAATTTTTACCTTATCATTTTTCATTTTGATATGCATTACATTTTTGTTAATTCTACATGAGTTGTCTCATTTTTATATTATATCACAAATCATTTATGGAAAAAAAGATCATTACTACCGTACATCGCACGAGCACTAATCTAGTGAATATAGAAAATAAAACACCCTCTCATCAGCCTCACCCTTTCACAGACTCCCACTTCCAGTTATCATCAACCTGAAACCCCCCCTCTCACATACACATCCCCCCTCTCTCACACACAACCCCCAATTAGCCCAAAAACTCACCCCACGCTCCACCACACCTGAAACCTCTATCGTATCCCCCTCGAAACCCTACCCTAATCCCCCCGAAAACCCCTCGTATTCCTATCATCAAAAAACTCCCGCATCAACCGACGAGGCAAAGAGACAGAGAAAGGAGTTGGGGATTAGGTCGGGATGGGGATATAGGAGAGTAAGCTTGGGTGGAAATGGGTATGGTGATGATCGATGGTTCGTGGGGAAAGGGGTTGGTATGATGGGAGTGTTTTTTCACCTTAAAATATTTCTAACCAATCACAATGTGACACGAGTCCAGTTTAATTGATTGACAAGCAAGTTAACGATTTTGATTTTATGTTGAACAAATGCTTGTCAAAGGTCATTTTATTTTGGAATAAACGAAAGATCTTCTGTTTTTAGATTACCGATCAAAGGTCGTGCTATTCTTGACAACTTTTTTAGATTTTAGAATGACCGGTACATTCGGTATGGCTAGCCACACAATTTGGCCACATTGGTTTATAAGAGTAATTTTTTTAATTATTTCTACAAGTTACCTTATATATAAGAGTAACCCATTTTGTCCATACACGTAACCCAACTTCATTATACAAATAAATGAGTAATATCAAGTAATTAAAAGAAATAAGTAACCCCATGTGTTCATTCGAGTACTGCCTATTCTTTTGTTTCAACTAATGAAAGAATAATTCCAATTATTTTAAAAAGTAATCCCATTTTCTTATTGATGTAACCTCACATAAGTGAAAGTAATTCTATGTGCTCATAATCGTAATCCCTATTATTAAATTAATTACCTAATAGATAAAGTGGCCACGTCACATAGGAGAATTTGTATTATATCGTTGAGGTGCTTGCCTATATATACTCCGTATTCAACATGTTCTTACTTATATATGTACTCATTTAAAATTTTGATATTTCAACACTAATACTTCAACACTAATATCAAGATCAACAAATCCACAAGAGTGACACCAACAAACCAGAGACAAGGATGACAAACTTTGAGTGACGGATATAATGAGATAGATGAAGCAAGCATGAGCATTACAAACGTTGAAAAACCACCTTTAGTTCCTTCAACTATGCATTGTTAAAGAAGGAAAAACGATTTGGTTTTTTGGATTGAGTTTTAATTTGCAAAGAATAGGCGGGTTATAATGATGTTTCTATAGAGGAAAAATAACAATTGAGCTCCATTCGTAGGAAAATGAAAAAAAATAGTGTTACCCAAACTTTTTAAATTTGGTAGTTTTTGATAAAATTATTTAGCGAGTAGTTGTTCACAATTTGACCTGTTAAGCGAGTAGTTCTTAATAATTTTTCCTATATATATTGATATTTTGACATTACATACCGATCCGTATTCAACAAGATCACACATCAATATGTTTATGTTTTTTCATACAATCATCAAAGATTCGTGGTAACCTAATTTTATTTTCAAACCATCCCATCAACGAATCATAATTTTTTTTGCTATGAATAGTTGCGAGATCTAGATCAATAAATAGCCTTTTTATGTCGCTTTGACTTCTCTACTCACTTGGTGAAAAAAATACACTCTTAATTCTGGCCTTCTTGGCGCCCGCCACTCCCTCGTTTACTCAAGAGAGAGAAAACTTTAGAGAGAGAGAACTTTAGTGTGTTTTTTGGGGCAAAATCTCGCAGAATCAACCTCTTTAGATTCCCCCCAAAATTTTTCACTAAACCCTCAATCTTCGTTTTCAATCTAAATCCCCAGAAATTCTGAAATCCCTAATTTCTCTTCATTTTCACTTCAATTTCTCATCTTTCTGTCTCTTTCAATGGCATCTGAGCAACAGTTGGACGCCATTAAGGTAATTCTCTCTGCATTTTTTGCATGGCATGCCCTAATTTTTTTGCTTTTTCTGGAATTTAAGGGTTTACCGTTTCGATTGATTTTGCTGTGAAGTACATCATTGAATTTGATTATCATTATTTTTTATTTTTTGGTGGAAAATTAGGGTGCGAAAGTTCTTATGGTCGGTGCTGGTGGTATTGGCTGTGAACTGCTCAAAACCCTTGCTCTTTCTGGCTTCCAAGACATACATATTGTGAGATTTCTTTACCATTCTCTTCAATTTTTTAATTTTTTAAAATTATCGTTATTTTCTGGTACCTAGGGTTTAATTTAGTGTTGAAGTTTTAAGGGTTTTAGGCTGTGTGAAGTTCAATACTTCAATTGTTGTAGTAGGTAAATTAAGTTAATTATGCGCCAAAAATGGTATATAATTGTTTCTTTTCGGATGGGCGCATTTTGCTTGGCTAATTGGTCAAATTTGGGGGGAAAAAATAACCAATCTAAGCCTTCTAAGGCTTAACAACCGTATTAAGTGATAGTTGAGAGAGTAACAATGCCATATTATGCTGTTTCTCTGATTTGCATGTCATAAATATAGGCGAACAAAGTATTATTTAAGTGATTTTCTTTCTAATTGGCTGTTAAAGTTTGAGTTTTCAGTAGGTAAGTTGAATTTGAGACCTTTTCGTCTTTTCGGGATGGAGACTTGCTTCTGTATTGCTTTCTGAAGTAACATAGACAATAGTGTCAATCCTGTGACATTAGACTATTAGAGTAATTCAAGTCAATCTTGATTTTCAACCGTGATGCTTAGTATCATGAGGTGCTTTGCTGTAAATTTACTTGGCTGGCTGTGTTGTTGCTTGAATGTGCACCCAAGTGTTCTGATGTTAAGATTAGGTCATTTCTAAGAATACATTCGTGGTTTCATCTAATTTGGAGCTCCCAAATTTCATGTGTACTTGAGAGTTATAGGACTGAAGATAGTACTTTGGTGATGGTTTCCTATATGACATACGTGAGGGGTCATGGGCATAACAGCACATTGTTTGAGGTTTATTTCAGTAAATTACAGTGTTGTTATACCATGTGTAGCAGCCGATTGAATCTGCTAGATTTCTAGTTTATATCTATCTTGTATGGTTGTACCTGTCTTTGGTTTGCATTTACTATTTTTAAACTTAGTATAGGCAACACATCTTGAACTTGAACCGCGTTTTGTGACGGTATAACTCATCATAGAGATATGAACTGCTTTTACTATGCTTGTTTTTGGCTACAACTCCCTCTTTTTATTTTATTTTATTTACATTTATATTTATTTTATTTTTTATATATATATATATATAGCTGTATATCTTATAATTTATGTTCTTTTTGCTGCTGTGTTTTGTTATCTCTGTCCCCATTCCCCGTTGGAGAACAAGGGTGGAAGTAAGCTAAAAATATTATTTATCTGTGTTCTTTTAATGTTAAAACTTATTCAGTGGCTAGAGATTTCATTATATGCTCATTTCCATTTGCAGATTGACATGGACACAATAGAAGTTAGCAATTTGAACAGGCAGTTTTTGTTTCGACAGTCGCATGTGGGACAATCAAAGGCAAAGGTATGTATCCGCTTAGCATAGTGGTTTATGGATGACTGGCTGGGTAATTAATCTATCTTACTAAAACTCTGCCAGGTTGCTCGAGATGCTGTATTGAAGTTCAGGCCTCATATAAGTATTACTGCCCACCATGCTAATATTAAGAGCTCTGAATTTAATGTGGACTTTTTTAAGCAGTTTGATGTCATTTTGAATGGTCTTGATAATCTGGGTGCTAGGCGACATGTAAACCGCATCCGCTTGGCAGCTGGTGTCCCACTGGTAGAGAGTGGGACTACTGGGTTCCTGGGACAGGTAATTTTTTCTCTGCTTAATAAAATTGTAATAAGAACATGAAAATAAGGTTGGCATCCCTTTTAACGGGTTTTTTTTTTTTTTTTTAATAAATTATTGTTGTTATTACCCCCCTCCCTCTCTAACGTTGCTTACAGCCTGCTTTTGTAGAATGGCTACATCACTGACCTCAATCTTGGTAATCAGGCTTAACTTGGCATGAGACTTGACCGCTAACAGCCTTGCCTTGGTAAATGAGTAGCTTATTGGCATGGAAATAGGAATTGTAGAAACAATTTAAACAAAGACATGCAGAGAGTTGGAAACTTTTAACAAATTACAATATGGAAACTATAAATCTTATACAATAGGTCACTTAATATACTTAGAAATCTAAGACTGTTTTGTCATTATCAACTAAAAAAGGGTATGAAAGATGGTTAGATTTAGTTAAAGAGATTTTAGAAAGGAGAGATCATGTTTGACATATAATATTCTTATGGGGGAAAAAAGGTGGTTGTAGAAAATGAAGTTTCCCCTTGAGTTTGGTTTTTGAGTTTTTAAGTTTTGGAAAGGGAAAGCGTGACCTTCGTCAGAATTTTGTACTGCATAGTAGCTTCCCTCACTGCCTGGTTGAGGTTTTGAATAATGATGATAGTTTTTAAATTAGACTGCAGACAGGAGCTACCCTTAATGCAAAGAAGTATGTCCTAGAGCTAGATTGGTTATCTTGAATTCTTGATTCCTTTCCACAAAACTACAATTTTCTTCTACTCTTATCCTCTGTAAATATAATTTTATGTCAGTGCAACAGCTTATGTAAATGCATTATTTGAATAGTTTCTTTAATTTTTTTTTTGTTTTTTTTGTGGCCGGAAAATCAGGTAGCTGTGCATGTGAAGGACATAACTGAATGCTATGAATGCTATCCTAAGCCCGCTCCGAAATCATATCCTGTTTGTACTATTACTAATACACCATCAAAGGTAGTTATATGCTTCTTAACAACCATTTGGTGCTTTTGTATTGCCTTCACCTCATTCGACTTTGTATTGGTGATATCATTCTGTACTTTGGCTTGCAGTTTGTTCACTGTATTGTTTGGGCCAAGGATTTGCTCTTCGCCAAGTTGTTTGGTGATAAGAATCAGGATAATGATCTCAATGTACGTTCAAGTGATGGTGCAAGCTCCTCAGAACATGTCGATGACATATTTGAGCGCAAAAATGATGAAGATACTGATTGCTATGGAAGGAGAATATATGATCATGTTTTTGGCTACAACATTGAATTAGCTTTGTCTAATGATGAGACTTGGAAAAATCGCACCAGGCCTAAGCCAATATATTCTAGAGATGTTCTATCTGATAACCAGCAAAATGGAAACTTGGATCAAAGTTGTTCCAGTGGTGATCTAGCTTCAGTCTCAGCAATGGCAACACTTGGGCTGAAGAATCCGCAAGACGTGTGGAACCTGGCAGAGAACTCTAATGTTTTTTTGGAAGCTTTAAAGCTATTTTTCTCGAAAAGAGAGAAGGTTTTGCTCCCTCCCTAGCTGTCATTTTGATCAGCCTATGATTCTGATTGGCTTTGGGGTATTAATTTACTGATATTGCTCTAAACAGGAAATTGGGAGCTTGGCTTTTGATAAAGATGATCAGTTAGCTGTTGAGTTTGTCACTGCTGCTGCAAATATACGGGCTGCCTCTTTTGGTATTCCTATGCATAGCCTCTTTGAAGCAAAAGGCATTGCTGGCAATATTGTACATGCAGTGGCTACAACAAATGCTGTAGTTGCTGGGTTGATTGTTATTGAGGCCATTAAGCTGCTTAACAAGGACTTGGAAAATGTGAGGTCGGTCCTGAATCCTTTGGTATCTATTGTCTTTTAATTTCATATTAGAAGGTTGAAAATCAGAATTTGGATAACACTTTTCTATTATGTGATATGTGAAATTCCACAACAAATTTCATGTTTTATTTCAGTTAAGCTTTATTAATTTCTCCTTGTCTCTCTCCATCCCCTCTTCACTTTCATTGCTTTTATCTTCACTTTCATTGTGTGCCTATCTCTGCTATAATTTATTAGATTATTGTGGTTTTTAAACAAAATCCCTCAATTTTTTTTTATCTTTTTAAACTGAAGATCTATGAAGTGCTTGAGCTTTGAGCTGGATGCCTCTTAATTGTAGTTGCCACATTTAGTTTAATTTTGTTTAATTTGCCGTGATTTATTTAAATTGCATATAGCTTACATAAGTGATGGACTCTGTATCTAGTTGTGATCTTGGTTTTTATTATTTATTTATTTGTTTTCCTGAAATTTAAACCCAGGATGACTTTCTGTAATGAGCATCCAAAAAGAAAGATGCTTCTTATGCCTGTCGAGCCATTTGAGCCTAACAAATCATGCTTTGTCTGTTCTACGGTAATGGTTTTGGTCTTTGTCTACTTCACTTGATCTGCTGTTGGAGTTCCTTTAATGACTTTTCCCTCTTTGTCATATTGCTATTCTGTAGACCCCATTGACACTTGAGGTTAATGCTTCACGCACAAAGTTTCGGGATTTTATTGAGAAAATTGTCCGAGCAAAGTTGGGCATGAACCTGCCTATAGTAATGCAAGGTACTTCCTTGTTATATGAAGTTGGTGACGATCTTGATGAAGACGAGATACGGAATTATGAAGCAAATCTTGAGAAGGTGGTTGCTCCTCTTATTTGTTTGAGCTTTATCAACATGTATATTGTGTTGTTTGAGACTCTCATACTTTTGCTGCCTCCAGGTGCTTTGCAAGCTACCATCTCCAGTCATTGGTGGTACACTCGTCACAGTTGAGGATTTTCACCAGCAATTGTCCTGTGAAATCAACATAAAGCAAAGGTTTTCATTTGGTTATATTTATTATGTCCAACATTTACAATTATATGTAATTGCACTTGGAAAGCTTTTATGGTTGAGATAGTGTGGACAAATTTAATGATGATGATTAAGAACAGAAATATGGCAATGAAAGATTGATGAATTGAAATGAAGGATATGCACGGGCTTTTGATTGGCTTGTTTTACTCTTAAAGGCTAACCCAAACCGAGAAAACAACTCAATTTCTGGAAACATGGGGGATATGTGTGTGTGTGTGTGTGTGTGTTTTTTTTCTTTTTTTTTTTTTTTTGGGGGGGGGGGGTTAAAGATGGTTGTTCTGGTGCACTTTTGGTTCAAGTCCTTTACAGATAACAACCATATGGGAGGGATAGAGTGGGCGGGGTATTTGCAATAGGTTATGATTTAAAAAAGGGTATACCTGTCAATGCCTGAAAATAATTCAATCAGGTGTACTGCTTTAAGTCACAGGTTTGCCGTATGAATTCAATGTTTGTTGGTCTACCAAATAGAGCTGCTGAATTCTTATAAAATTTGCCTTTTCTCCTCATGTATTGGTGACATCTGAACTTGCGATTCTATTGTTTTATATATATCTCAGTGACATAATAGCTATAAATAATTTATGTTCCTAGATAAGTGTGCTATATAATATGTATAGACGATGTTTGTGTTAGTGATAAGTACTAGCCTTGTGATGAAACACGTGTTAATAAATTGCATACTTCTATATGACTTATCCTAATGTTATCAGTATTCAGGGCCAGTGGGACTGTGGGAGTATGGCTCTGTTAGGTGAGAGTATGGGGCCTGAGGGCTTGATATGTATGGCGGTAATGTTTATAATGGTGCTTAGCTAAAATTCTGATACTTATGTTTGTGATGGAAAAGAGACAATTGGAACTTGTGAATGTGGGGTTTGGGATGACGTCTTTTCCTCCACCTCCCCTGTTTCCTGCTGTAGTAAACCAATTATCATGCTTACTTTCTCCTCAGCTAGCTGGTTTCCTTATTATGTCACTGATACATCTATTTCTCGTTGTTAACTGAGGATCATGTTTGATTTCTCGGAGTTCCTTTCCGGTTTTAAATGTCATTTTGAATTGAGCTATTTTCATTAGAATTGTCTCACTGTATAAAAATAAGAAATAAGATGGATATTTCCGCGTGATATTTCTGGAGCCAAGTATTCCTAAATTGCCTGTAATGCCATTCATTTTTTTTACATTTTGTGCAGGGAGGATTTTGATGAGGAAAAAGAGCCTGATGGTATGGTTCTCATTGGCTGGTTGCAAGTCCCAACTGATACAGAAAATAAAACTTCTGCTCAGAATGGTGAGAGCACATCAGGTACAGGTACTGATCAAGCGGCGCCTTTAGAGATTGCAGAAATTGGGGAAACTGAAGTCAATGCAGTATCCAAGAAAAGAAACTTTTCTGAGCTTTCAAATTCCTCTGTTTCTCATCCTTCATGTGGAAATGATACAAAGTGCAAAAATAAAGAGGTAATTTTGGAAGATGATGGTGATGATCTTATCATACTTGACCATTTGAATTCTGAAATGGCCAAGAAGAAAAGACTCGTATAAATTGCTTTGGACATTTTGTCCAAAACTATTTTATCCTAATTTACTGCATTAGAGATCTATTAGATTCGCCTAGCATTTGACCATGAGTTAGGTCTAGCCTTGCAAGCTTTTGACTCTTAACCGTCTACTTTTGTGTCATTGTCTTTGAAGGTTAGTAGTGTAGAATGGATTTAGCGGTTTGTCTCTATGTAAATTATTGACTGATGCACATTGCTACTGTCTGAACCTATTGGAATCTTGTATGAGCTGACGCTTGAATTTTTGCTATTATGTTGATTATCAAGCTATTTTGGATATCAATATACTCTTCTCAGGATTTCCTGTTTCTTGTTGGCTGTCTCCTAACCTCATTCAACATGGTTGATGTATAGACTGACCTGTTTATGCAATTACATTTTTTTTTGTTTTAAACGTGATGCAAGAAACTCAGGTTCTATACAGATAGCGTTCTGCACTTTGCTTCTAAGAATGGCTTATGAAATGGCTTTCTTTGCTTTCCTTCTGGAACTTAGACGCCGTGCATTTGTAGGAGTTCAGCTACCGGTTGCTGCGTCAATCTCTAGTGCACGGAATCAGATATCATCACTTCCAAGATCAGACCTGTCCATGGAGTCAGGTTAATTCTTGTTGCAATGCTTGGATTTGCTTTTATTTCTTCCTCTTTTGCCCCCGGTCTTATATCGTGCCTCTGTGGTGGATGCTATTGTGTGGAGGTATGTGACTATCGTAATGCCAGTTAATTTGAAGTTGCGGAGATAGATTAGAGTGAGGGGGTACAGCCATTCAGGGGTGTTTCATAATCAAGAGTAGAATATCTCAAATTCATTGCTTAGCTTATCTCATTATTTATTATAAATGGAAAAACTGCCTTTTTTGATTTTTCTAATCCCTATTTTAGTATTTACAAAAGTTTTTGACCAAAGACCAACATATATTGATTATCTAACCAAAAAAAGAAGGAAAAGAATGTCACATCTTTTGTGACATTCTAAGCCGTATTTTCATTTGGAGGGGCTTTTAAACGCCTATGCAAGGCATAGGAGGCTGTGTGTTGCTTGATATTTGTACTTCTTCTGCTTCTTTGGCTTCCTATGATCTTGTTTCTTCAAATCGTCCAATGTATGGACATCCGCCAAACATGCAAATGATCTTGATTTTTCCGAGTAGTATCGGGATAACCCTCTCCTATTAACCAAATCAAGAAACAATTCTAAGATTAAGAGCTTGAATCCTTCAGTTGTATACTTCTATTTTAAGTATAAAAGCAACATTTTTTATTTATTTATTTATTTATTATTTTAACTTCTAAGGTTAGTCTTCGTAAATTTCAAAGTATTAGCGTTTCATAATTTATTTACATATAACTAAATTTAGATATAACTAAATAATTTAACAAAAATTGAATATTAAATTTATTTTGAAACAAAGGAAGCTATACATTAATTAAAGACATGAATATGTCCGACAAAACAATACATGGATTTAAACGACCTATCTTTTTCATGAACCCAACTCGAAAATTCATACGATTATAATCGATTAAATTAAACATAATCATCTCGATGATAAAATATTACCCGTCCCCAATCATTCTGAACCTAACCTATCCCTGTATCACCTCTGCCCATATTTGATTTTACTTACTTTTGTGGAAGATTCATCTCCAGAGCATCCATGTCAAACACATCTTCATTTGTTGTTTTATTCTCCATTTTTTTGCAAGAGAAGGATCGATTTTGGGGTTGGGGTGATGGGGAAAGCCTTCTCTAGTTCTGCTACCTATTTATATGTGTGGATGAGATGCATGAATATACTATATAAGCTGGTGGATGAGAAAAAGAGTTTGGAACTTAGAAGAATATTTTTATTTTAGACGTCATAAATTGAAGTTGCTCAATAATTAGATTGGAAAAAATAAAAGAAAAAAAAATTAGTGGATAGTCAGATTGGTAATATAAAAGAATATAAATTTAGTGGATTGGGTTTCTAAGCCTCTGAATCCTGTGCATGTGCATTCACCTTATTTTCAGATGGCGGAGGCTGTGTATGGCTTAACTATTGATATATCTTAAGACGTATATGGCTCTTTGCTCTATCTTTAGCTATTTTTAAGCCGACCTCTTTTTTAGAGGCACCATGTATTTGACACTGGCGGAGCCAGGATTTTCAAATTGGGGGGACAAATTATGGATATAATATAAAAGCGAAGACAGTTGCATTATAATGTATTTAATCCTGATATACCAAAGCACCAACAAGAATAGAAGTATAAGCAATCACATGATAATGCACTAACAGGATTATAAGCAAAGGATATCACAAAATCTAAAGTGTTGCACATAATGACACTTAATCAACAAAAACATAATAAAAGCAGAACCAAATATACTTGCCTAATGGAAGTCCATTTAATATGGGCAGCTCCCAAAGATTGTGTTTGTACATAAAAATGGCTAAATGTTACTCCTTCACCGATGATCACCTCAAGAACATAATTAGTCCAATAACACTTGTTACCATCTCCACCTAAAAACACCTCAACTATACCCACCTCTCCTCCCTTCTATCAACACCAATACTCTCGGGTTCGAAACCGGCAACATATTCGACTCGGCATCACTCCCTTTCAGTGAGAAAGACCTCAAATTTAAAGGGGCATCAACTCGGCACCCTTCAGGCACATAAATAAAGATCAAATCAGGAGCACCAACCCCATTTAAAGACCAAAACAAATCCCCTTCAATATTTGACACAAATTCCGATACCCTTTTCAGAATATATAGTCTCAGAAAATAAGTAAAGTATGGGGAGAAAGAAAGGGTTATTGGGTTAACAATTAAAATTGCAAATTGGGGATTTCAAATTTTCAATTAGAAGAACAAATTAATATATTTAAGAGTTAAGACATACCTTTAGATGCAGCGAAGACCAGAAGATGACCGAGGCGGCGACTGACGACTGACGGACGACCGACGACGATGAGGGGTTTGGCAGGCAGCGACCGAGCGACAGACAGGACTTTGGTTTTTTAATTTTGGTGACTGTCGAACGGAATTGAAGGCTGTCCGCTGTGCGCTGTCGTCTGTCGAACCTCGTCATTGGCCTCACTGCTGCGAACTGCCGGAGAACGGTGGACAGCGTCAGGCGACTCTGGCGAGGTGAGGGTGAATCGAAGAGAGAGAAATTAAAAATTGAAAGACTTAGGGTTTGGCTGCAAATGTCGCACAGAGCACTCTGTAATTGCGTTTTTTTGTTTTTTTTTTTTAAATTTTTTTTTTTAATTTTTTTTTTGAAAATGGGGGGACAAGTGTCCCCACTCGTCCCCTTCTAGCTCCGCCCCTGGTATTTGATGTATGCATGTACCCTTAATTCCTATCCCTTCGGCCTCCCTCGATGGATAAATGTCCTTACGAGGCGTTTGGTAAGTGGGAATGAGAGTTTGAGAATTAGAGCGTCGGGAATGGGATTGGGTATTTACGGTTGAGAATTCAATAAAATGTTGATAATCCCTTGTTTGGAAATAAATATCAAATTTACAATAACACCCTTACTATAGTTATATTCATATGATTTCATTACTTGCCCTAGGTAATAAATTCATAAGAATAGGACATTTTTATTCCCATTTCCAATCCCATCTACAATTCCCCTTCTCACAAAACAAACAAGACAATATATACTCCCACCTCCTCAATCCCCATTCCCATTCCCAAGCCCCGATTCCCACATACCAAACACCCCCTAAATGATTGAGATTTTCGACACAACGAAAGTAAAATAAAGACAACTACAAGCCATGTTGATTAAAAGGACGTGGTAAGATTTATAATAAAATACCTACCTAATTTTTCCTGCAAAAAAAAAGATGTGGAAAGGACTTCTAGTAACTCATCTTCCTTATTAAATTAGCTTAGATAGACATGGAGTACCAAGCTAAGGTGCCATAATGTCATTAGCCTTGGCATCCAAAGCCTTCTTTACTCCGTTGTGGTGGAAATTCAATCTCTTGATCCTCAGCCGTACAGCTCCTTGCACTAGGTACATAGTCGCTTGTTCTTTAGTTAATGTCTTAGAGCAATACACACACATCCATACCCAATAACTCTAATGGCTGGTAAGTAAGAAATCATCATCGGTTAGTATGTATGCGAGTATATACATGTAATTTATTAATTTAATTAGCTAGTGTGACTTTAAACTGATATTGGACCAATAGATCAATTTATCAAAATGCCTCAAGGTTTTAGATTTTGTTCTTGAAGTATGACTATATAACTGATATTGGACCAATAGATCAAACGGCGGTGTGGTATACGGCATTGAAGTTGTAATCTTACAATTTTTTTTAAGTGTATTTTCATAAAAGAAAATAAGGATAATTATGATGTATGCTGTCTGAAATGAGGTCTAAAGATATGGAAGTCGTAAAATGGTGATAATCTTTCACAGAAGCTCACAGCAATCGTAAGTCACTAAAATCTGATAAGCTATAAGTGTTTACTTTGTACTTGATATCTATTATTGAGTATCTTTTCAAAGTATAGCAAGTGATTTTTGAATTTTAATTGATTGAATTTTTGTAATATGGATAATTTTTTTAGGGTAATTCCAAGTTTCTCTTCTTGATGAACGTGGAATGTATCTCAAGGGGCTAAATTTGTATTTTACGTTGGAAATTGGGGGTACTTTGGTCATTTTGTATATCTGTCAATTATCACATGGTCAAGTTGGGTAACGGGGTTAACAGGCGGTGAATTGGGGTAAGGACGTAAGGTATTCACTTCACGGAATTACTCCAAACATCCTCACTTTCTCTCTCCTCAAATCTCCTCTCTCCTCATCCTAACCCAGCACCCCTTTCCTCCATGGAAATACCACCATCACCAAATTCTCTCTCCTTCCTTGATTCTCCGCTCTTTTCTCTATCCACCTCACCATCAATGCAAGACAAAGTCGTTTGCGCCACCAACGTCCATGGGTTCTTCTTCCTCCATTCTCTCACCTCCCTTAAAGGAAACCAAAACCTTCAATACAGAAATTGGAATGCATGAACAACCTCAATGGAAGAGGAAGACAAACCTTGCCCTTAAGGGTTAACCATGCCACAATTTCTCCAATTTTTTTAGGGTTTTTCGTTTTGATTCGGTGGCGAAGCCGTCGAAAAGGCGAAGGAGAGTGAAGAAGATAGGGGCAACGAAGGTGATGGTGGTTTGCGAGCAAAATGATGACGGAAAAAATGGCAATTCGCACTTGTTTGATGGAGTAACTTTGGTTGTAACCATAAATTGGATGGATGTTGAAGAACAACGTTAACAACAGTAAATTCACCATTTCACACTGTCTAAACCGGTCCACATCTTGAGTGAATGTTACAGTTAGCACTTCCTTTCATTATAGTATTATTACTTTACAATTCCCAATGCTTTATAATTTCATAAATGACATTAGAGAAACGCTCCCTGTTTCTCAAGAAGAGGAACTGGGGCACGCCCAATTTTTAGAGTTGCAGTACTGATTTAATCTATTTGAAGTGATTAGCTAAGAAGTGAATAGAAACTAAAAAGTTAATTCAGCTGAAAAAATGTTACTACTAGTTTACATGGAAACCTTCTAAGCAAAAAAATTTTCTATTGCCTCTCATCTCTGACATATATACATGAATCCATGAAGAAAACACAAACATTAATAAGTTATTATCTGCAAGTAAGTTTACACTGCGCGCCAGAGCTTGAGAGAAATAATCATTTTAGGCAAAAACAAGCTAATAACATCACTAAATAACACCATTGACTTGTTTTGACATACGAGAAAACACAGCGGTTAAAAACAAAGCCACCTCCATCATCACCATCGAAAGCATCTGTACATGAGCATTGATTTGCAATTTTCCAAAAATTAATAGATTTTTTTTTTCATCTTCCACTGAGGTTGCTAAATTGGGCAAGTAGAGCAGTTCCAGATTGTTCATCGATGGCTTGTGTCTGCTCAGGAATGATAGCGCTTGGTTCCACTGCCACAGGTGCAGAAGCTGCAGTAGAATTCAGGTTTGTAGAAGCATCTTCAGTCTTTCCTTGCGCCGATGCCTCTTGAATTTGCAAGGCGTACTCCAGGTTCCATAGCACATCACCCATTGTAGGCCTGTCACACCCATACTCAGCCAAACATTTCTCAGCTGCCTCAGCAAATTTCTTCATCGATTCTGGGTTTATCGATCCAACTAAGACAGGATCAAGGATTTTTTCCAGCATTCCCTTCCTCTTGCAATTCATTGCCCATTCTGCAAGGTTCACTTGTTCTCTAGATAGGGCTGGGTTGATGGCAGGACGAGCACATAAAACCTCGAGCAAGACTACTCCGAATGAGTACACATCTGATTTGTCAGTAAGCTGTTGTTTCCTGAAATACTCTGGATCAAGATACCCGAAACTACCCTTTACTGCAGTGCTGACATGATCTGCTTGTTGGCCTGGACCATCCTTGGATAGTCCAAAGTCTGCCATCTTTGCGACAAAGTTTTCGTCAAGGAGAATGTTTGTTGTCTTGACATCTCGGTGGATGATCCCTTGGGCTGACCCTGTGTGGAGGTAGTGAAGTCCACGAGCTGCTCCAATGCTGATCTCGAGTCTTTGCTTCCAAGATAATGGAGGCATGTTCTTTCCATAGAGGTGGTCGCGTAAAGGTCCATTGGACATGTACTCGTACACCAGGATCATCTCACTATTCTCGTCACAATACCCTATCAAAGACACCAAGTGCTTGTGGCGAAGCTTGGACAACATCTGTATTTCGGTCATGAATTCGTTGATACCTTGCTCTGAATGAGGGTTGCCTCGCTTGACTGCTACCTGTTCATGATTGAGAGATCAATGTCAATGTCCACACACCGTTATAAAGGCATGTTCTTATTTTCCTTATAAATGTTAGTTTGACTTGTTAAGTTTTTGATTAGTAAAGATCTGTTTTGTTTGTATCAATTAAATCAGTGCAGTATTGAAAAGTTCATTCAAAGTTTACTTTAAACAACATTGTAACCAAAAACTTAATACTGGTGCTAGCAGTTTAAGGCGATTAACCTGGGTGCCATCCAACGTTCCAATGTAGACATTACCAAATCCTCCAACACCAATGACACCACTGGCTGCAAAGTTTTTGGTGGATTCCTTAATCTCGTCGAAAGTGAACCTACGGCCAAGGCCACCAGTGGTGAAGATACTACTTTTATTAGACCCATAATTACTCTTACCAAAGACAGTTGAGTCCCCTGCATGAAGAGGAAGTAACCAGGAGGAGAAGCTGTTTCTCCTTTGCCAATCCTGAGGCCTCTTATGCCACTTGATCACCATCGCTCCCAACCCGACAAAGGCTCCAAACATCATAGCAAACCCGACTGCAGCGACTGTTTTCTTATGTTTGCCTGCAAAAGCAGCTTTTCCATCCGGACCAAACTCCCCATCCAAACTACTTACCGTGTTGTTCATCTTGAACACCTCGACCCCGTTGAGGATAGCGTTTTTAGCACCGGAATCAAGAGTGGACGGTCCAATTTGAACCGAGACTTTATCTTGATCTACCAAAGAAGAATCAACAACAATGTCTTGGAAGTTTGGGGTGGCTAATTTACCCGTTATTGATGATAAATCTAACGCAGAAATAGCAGTTTTACCATTAATGTAGACATTGAAATACAAATCATTAAGGGCTGTACTAACAATGTCACAAAAATGTAGCCTTACTAAGTAATCGTAAGACTTTTCAACCGGGAACTCCCACGAAACGTTGAAGCTCTGCTCCATGGTGTTAGCATCAGCCATTTCAGCTGCAGAGGCATACACCGTTTGCGGGGCTATGTAAGGGGTGACTCCGTTAGGGTACTTGATGATATTGGTTTGAACATTGACATCTTTGGCCATATTTTTGTTCTTGATATACCCATCATCTTTGACCCATGTTCTACCAAGGGTGTCATTATCAGCTGTGATTAGGCTTCCACCCACATTGACTCGATACATGGTTTCGAGTGAGCTATGACTCAGGCCATGAAACTGACCCACCGGAGATAAAGATTGGCCTGAATCACCAATCAACTTATCTGGCGCGGTAGACACCTCAATGGCATTGATAAAAGCAGCCGAGTTTTTCTGAGGCTCAAACCTAATAGAAAACCTTTGGGACTTAACATGGATGAGGTACTCCTTCATCGTGAGGTTGGTGGCACTAAAACTATGAAGTAGGGTGACTTCATTGGTATAAACATTGAAACTAGCCGACTCAAGCTTGAAAACATCGGTCTTAATGGGGAGGAAATGAAGGCGAACCCAATGCCAACCCGAGTCCTGCAATGTAAACGTGTAGGTTGCATCCTTTAAGAAAACTCTAGCAGAAGAATATATCTTAGAAGGTACATTTGCATTAGGGTCAGAAACAAGGTATTTGTCCTCCGCGGAAAGGAACCCATGAGCATCTTGGTCAGATTCGTAGGTCTTTCCATCCGGGGTGCTTATCTTTTCGTTGCTTCCACAAGCAATGTAGAAGTTATCTTTCGGGCTGAAGGTAGCTGCAGGGGTCGTCGCGAGGGTGGAGATGGGAAGGGAGAGGAGAAGAACGAGGGGGAGGAGCGCGAATATTGTCATAGAAGAGATTGGTAAGGATGATATAAATGTTTGGGTGGAGGAATGAAGGGTAAGTGGTTTTTTCTTCTTGTCCAACATCATTCCCCCTAACCCAGGAGGGGGTAAAGGGGTAGACTAGGAGAAAAAAAACAGAACAAAAGGAAGAGAAATTGAAGGAAAGTTGTTCAAAAACATCAAAGTAAAAGGAGATTTTTGCTGTTTTTTTTTTTTTCTTTTCTTCTCACTCTTGAAAATCGGAGGTGATTTTTGCTTTGTGAAATGTTGGTTGTTGTTTTGTGTATTTTTGATGAATGGAAATGGCAAACTAAGGCAAATGTCCAAAATTTTAGCCAATTTTTTTGGGTTGATGATGGCTTTTTTTAGATAGAAATTTTTGAACTATGTTTGGGATTTAATTAGCAAAAATATGATGGTTAAGGGTTGTCAATGAATACAGAGGCTAACATAATTTTTTTTTGTTTTTTTTAAATCAATTTTTTTTTTTTTTTTTTTTTTTTTGAAAGGTTTTGAAATCAATAGTTTACCATCTTTGACATATTCAATGACTCAATCACAATTCAATTCCCATATTAGACAAAAATTACAAAAAAATAAAATAAAAATTTGTACTACCTTGCATATGCTTGTTTACTAAATTTGATGTATTAGCTTTATTATAGCTAATAAACTGTTATCATAATACAAAGTATTACCTTTGCGATATATTACTAGTATATTGTATGAAGTAGATATTCACCTTTTACAATCTGGTAAATCGGTTGTACGCTTGTAAGAAGGTGCAATTAAGATATCATATTTTGGCTGAAAAAAGAACCTTAATTGATTGTACGGACGAGTCAATTGTTTAACTTTTCATCACATGCTTTAATCCTCAAATCTTTTTAACTGCAACATTTAAAAATGATACTCCGTAGGAAATAAGGGATAAATTCAATGGATTGAGAGAGTAATTTTAATTGTTTCTGGTGCTCATTTTGATATTTATTGTACATTTAATCATCAAATGAGCAAAATAACTTTGGATGCACCCTACATTCGAGTGTATATTACATCTATAATTTTCACTTACTCTGCCTATTATTTGATTGATGTAAATCTCTTACCAATATACTTAGTAAGTACGAAGTATCAATCAATAACACAATATTAAAACAGACACCAGGAATGACACGTGTCACTTCTTGGTGCTGTTTATTTCCCTCCATTTTTTATTCACTTTCTTCCAAAAAATATTCACTAAATCATATAATTGTGATTCACTTTCTACATAAATATTCACAAATTTTCTATATTTTTTTACGGTATAAGATATTATATCAAGAAAAAATAATTTGAATGGTAATGCAATCTTTCACTCCCAAATTCAATAAATTATTTTTGCTATTACTTAGAGATAATTAACCATACATTATTGTTATTATAAAGAAGATCATAATACTTCGTATTAAATTTAAAATTAAAATACATACATATTACATAAGACGTACGGGTACAACTTAAAATTTCTTTTGAGATAAAGTATAGAATATTCTATATTTTATATTTTATCTTAGAGTTTGGATGGAAGAGGTTCCTAGTGAAATCTCACCCTTTGTAATGGCTGATTTAGCTTCTGCTTTTGAGTAATAAAATTGTTTGGTTCGGTTTTCGTCAAAAAAAAAAAAAAAAAAAAAAAAAAGAAAAAATTGTAAAAACAATTTAAATTACATATAATTATAAATCTTTATAATATTTGGTAAAATCGTGCGTTGTACAGTATATAAGCTATATATTAATTAGGGTAATTATCACTGCTACACTCCAGCTTTTGGCTTTTATCTTTGGTACACCTCATCAATTATTCTTTATCAGTGGTACACCCAAGATTTCACACAGTTATCAGCGATGCACCTGCCGTTTCCATTCCGTTAAAAAAACGTTAGTTTTACTTTTTTCGATTTATTAACTTTAAAAACTGTAATGTGGCGGCTTGTGATTGGTTCGAAAATAAAAATAATAAAATAAAATTAAAAACTGACACTAAAAGCACCTGATTGGTCCAAATAATAAAATAATTTTTTTTTAAAAAAATAATTAATTAATTATTTTTAAATCTTAAATTAAAAAAAAAACCACCTCTTCCTTTTTTTTCCTACCTCCTTTCTTTCTCTTTCCTCCATCCTTCCTCCTCCTCCTCCATAACTTCCGGCAGCCCACCCAGACATCCCACCCCCCTCTGACCACCCCTCCCCTTCTCTTTCCTCCTTCCTTTCTCTTTCCTCTTCCCTTCCACCACCATAAATTCCAGCAACAAGTAACCAAATCCGGCAACCCTGTTGAAACCCCAACCTCTAAAACCCGAAACCCCCTGAAACACCCAACCTTGAACCCGAAACCCCCTGAAACACCTACCCATGAACCCTACACCCTATGATACACCTCGAAACCCAATCCATTGAAGCCAATACACCCTGAAACCCCACCATTAATGTCGGTACACCCCGAAACCCAATCCATTGAAGCCAATACACCCTGAAACCCCCACCATTAATGTCGGTACACCCCGAAACCCCCACCCTTCCCACCACAATGGGGCTCGATTGAAAGCAGGATTGTTTTAAAGCAATGGAAGCAATGGGGCTCGATTGAAAGCAGGACTGTTTTGCGGTCTAATTGTAGGGTCGTGGTTGGGGGGTCGAGTTGTATGTTGGTTGTCAAGTTGTGGAGGTTTTGAGGTTTGTGGTGGTGGTGGTGGGGGTGGCGCCACAGTGTTGTTGGCCTAGGTGGTGGAAGGGGTTGAAGGAAGTCCATGAAAAGGAAGATGAGGGAGAAAGAAGGTTTTTTTTTTTTTTTTTTTTTTTTTTTTTGAGAAATAGTTAATTTATTTTTTTAAGTTAAAAAATCGAAAAGCCAAAACTAATGTTTTTTTAACGAAAAGAAAACGGTAGGTGCATCGCTGATGACTGTATAAAACCTTAGGTGTACCACTGCTAAAGAATAATGGATAAGGTGTACCAAAGATAAAAGCCAGAAGCTGGAGTGTAGAAGTGATAATTACCCTATTAATTAATTAATTGTTTGAATTTTAAGGTAGAGTAAGTTACTTAAATATACTCCGTAATTGTTGTACTGTGCTGCAATAAACTGCTACAAACACTGCTATTTGTAGCAGCTTTGACTTCCTCCAAGTAGGAAATCGAAGGCAAAATATAACTAACTAACTAACTCATACTACAATTTTGAGAAATAAAAGTTCGCTCGCTTATTTTGTTTGAATTCTTTGTGCCCTCCGCTAAGAGTTCTTGCTAACTATCATCACTGTTATAGAATCTCTTTTCATTCTCACAAAAACATACAAAATTTAACAATATTTTCTTCTTCAAATATATACATTAGCAAATATCACATTGTACAAGATTCTAACTAATGTCGACGGAAGAAGACTTGCGTCGTGAACATCGGGAACTCGTCATTGAAGGATTCCGTTTGAGGCGCCGTCAGCGTCGTTTACAAAAAATATACAACAGAAAACGTTCGATTTTCTAAACCTGCTTACTATTCATGTTGTCGAAGTTCAATTTTAAATTAAATTTTTAATCATATATGATTTAGTTAATTCATTTTCAATTTGTATTTTCTAAATGTCAATTTATTACCTATAATCTTTTGTTGAATTCTTGAAAAGCTAAATGTTATTTGTTTGAACTCAATATATTCAGTTAAAGAGGAGCTGGAAAATGCCAAAAAAGAGTACAATAAAACAAAGAATGATCTTAGATATTTACAAAGCAAAGCGAAGCATGTCGGAAAAGTCATTAGGCTTCTTGACAGTGAGCGAAGTAATTCATCTCTTCTTCTTCTTTTTCTTTGTTTAATTCGGTTTTCTTGCACCCTGGATTTGTTTAATTTGTTAATTTTCTATTGTTTTTCTTGAATTTATCGTTGTGTTTGTCCACGCACAACTTTAAATGTTAATATCTTGTTTACATATATTGTATGATACAAATCTAATATTTCGTATTCAATAACATACATTTTACATGAATTTATAACATTTGATTATTTTTAATTATTATAAATGGAAGAAATATTCTGTTACATGAAATCTGTTGTAATGGTTGCTTGGCATTTTTTGTGCTTATTATGTCTCTTAATTCTTTATACACTTGGGTTTAGTTAGTTCGTATGTTCTTATATGATATTGATATCCAAGTGTACTGTACCGTAGACACTATTTTTTTCGATGCTTTTCTTTTATCACATAGTTTGATTTGGCAGTGGAAAAAATCAATCAAATTTGTCACTGATTGATGTGTTTTCATATGTGAATGTGACAGTATGTGTGGAAGTTAGCGACGTAAAAATAATCGTCGGTTGTAATGACAAAGTGGACAGGGAGAAACTTATTTCTGGAACACGAGTGGTTCATGATAGGACTACCCTCACTATTCTAGGCATTCTTCCTCGTGAAGTAAGTTCTAATCTCTTCTGCTCTATACCTGTGCCTCAGTTCAGTTGTTTATATTTGTTGGTAATTGTGGATCGAAGTGAATTAATGTGGAAATATTTAAGTTGTTACGGAGGGTATGTAATCTTTTTCCTTTAAAGAACAAATGTTAGTGTCATTATATTGAAGGCTACATTTGATTCAATTCCTTGATTCATGCTTGAGATGCATCTACTTTTCTCAGAACAGAATGTGTGCCTTAATTAGTATTTGTGTTATGTATGCCTTTTCTCAGCATCGGTTTACATCTTGTACAACAGTTTAGTACGTGACAATTGTCTATAAATATTACTCCGTATGAATGAATGATACAAGGATTTATTTGGCTATGATAGCTTGTGAGACTATAATCATGTTTCCCTTATTATTTTGGGAAATCTCACTTATTGTATATGCAGGTGAGTCCAGTTGTATACAATATGATTCACAAAGATTCTGGAGATATTAGCTATTCTGCTCTGGGAGGGCTATCTGATCAGATTCGAGTGCTGAAAGAATGCATCGAGCTTCCATTAATGAATCCTGAGATTTTCATTAAGGTGGGAGTTAAGCCTCCAAAGGTAATGACGCGTGTGGCTTGTTTTTATCTTTGTTGAATTGGATTTGCTCTTTTTAGGTTGGTTTCAAATGTTAGTTCCTACTGTGGATATCTGTTAAAAATATCAAATCTTTATTTTTCATTATATCCTGCTCAGGGTGTTCTTCTGTATGGGCCTCCTGGGACGGGCAAGACATTGTTAGCTCGAGCCATAGCAAGCAATATAAAAGTCAATTTCTTACAGGTATATGAGAGTTTATACAGTTAGATTAAAACTACTGCAACATTTTTTTTTTATTGATGTTTCTTTTATTTTTCTGGCTTGTAATAATTGTGATGATATGCTTTCTTTTGCTATTCTAGGCTGTTGCGAGTTCTATTATAGAAAAGCTCGTTGGTGAAAGTGCAAGACAGATTCGTGAACTGTTTAATTACGCTAGAGAGCACCAAGTAAGACAGTGGCATAATAATGTATGGGTTATTTCAATATAAGTTGTACTTGTTTCAAATGATTCTTAAAGTCATTGCTCCTGTTTTCAGCCCTGCATCATTTTTATGGACGAGATTGATGCTATTGGAGGTCATAGACTAGGTGAGGAGGGTACGAGTTCTGATCGTGAAATTCAGATAACTCTGCTGGAGCTACTGAATCAGCTTGATGGATTTGATCAACTAGGCAAGGTATTATGACTGAAATTTAGTACGGGGCAGTTATGTTGTATGCATTGCTGTTGAGCAACGTGATGTTTTGGAATTTGGACCGACCTAATATTGACCACTAAGTGCTTGGTAACTGCAGGTCAAATTTATCATGGCAACAAACAGACCAGACGTGTTGGACCCTGCACTTCTTCGGCCTGGTCGTATAGACAAGAAGATTGAAATTCCATTGCCAAATGAACAGTCAAGATTGGAAATTCTTAAAATTCATGCTGCTGGCATGGCCAAGTACGGTGAGATCGACTATGAAGCTGTTGTTAAACTAGCAGAGGTGAGCAACTATTGCTTAAAGACTTGCATATCATTTTCTACACAACATCTAACATGGCACTCATACTAACTGTCCTGTTGCCTTTATTTTTCTTCAGGGATTTAATGGGGCTGATCTACGAAATGTGTGTACTGAAGCCGGCATGTCAGCTATATGTGCACAGAGAGATTATGTGATTCATGAAGATTTCATTAAGGTATAATTTGTCATAGCTAAACCATTATAGATCATGATCTGCACCTGTATGTTGAGTATTTGGGTTCCACCCAAGTTTCCAACCCCCAGAACATTCACTATTTCGGCCTTTTGGCTCAGTAGGTTCTATGCCATTCACAAGCACATTGCAAGAGTTAAGGCTTAAAATGGTGAAATAAGCGATTTTGATTCTGTTCAATGTCACAGTTTAATGTGGAATGGTTAGAATACTTGGTTGTGCAGCTTGTGCTTGAATTTCTTATGATGTTTCTTAACTTCTTTGCTCTGCAGGCTGTCAGGAAAGTAAACGAGGCGAAGAAAATAGAGACAAAAGCTAGTTATAGTGCTGACTTTGGAAAGGATTGATCAAGAGCTAAGTGAAGATTGTATGTAAATTTCATAGCTGTACCTTGTAAATAATTAATTTCTATTCTTTCATAATTTGTAGTAGTAGTATATTACTAATACTTCACAATATTTTCCTATTAGTTTTAGGTTTTGTTGCCAGCTTTTTTTTTTCAGCAAACAATTTCAGTAATTGTGTATTATGTATCAACCTAGTTTGGCTAGTTACTCTATGTTACATTTGGAATATGAAAATGTTCAAGAAACAACTTTTTTATTTGTATATTGGTTTAAGTGTTTCATGACTTCAATTCACTCCTAAACATACTAACTTTAACATGAAATCCAATTCTTCATTTCTCAATACAGATAACGAGACTTTTAATCCGTATATAATAGTGTCAGCTTGTTGCATGTATTAACAAATGGAAGGAGGGGGAATTATTAGAATATAACTACAATTATCAAGGTGTTGTTGGAATTAAGTTAATCATACATGAAACTGTAGAAGTAAGAATTCAAATTAGAGAAATAATTTTGCAATGATCATGCACTGCTTAATACTTTTAGAGTTGTAGTACTATATATATACTTTGTATGTTGTTGTAGAAGTAACAACATTAGTGTATTCTCTGTATAAAGTTCGCAAGTAAAACTATACATTGATTAATGTGAAAATTTCTAATTATGCAATTAATAAAGATTAAAGAGTGAGAGAAAATATCCATTTTAGTATACTTAAGAAGTTAAGAATTCAATTATGATGAATTAGGCTACTAACTAATACTTGTACCGTTGTACGAAGTACAACATAAAAAGTAAAAAAAGCTACATGTTGCACTCATCAATATGGCAGAATTAATTTTTACTTTTTATGTGAAATTAAATCCAATTTCCCTGTAGCATTATTTAACCAAGTTTCTCATTATTTATATATAAGAGTTTTTGCGGATTATTACAGCTTTTGTCCCAAATAAATTGTCACAAACACTTTACAAGGTTTTTAAAATACACCTTTGAATCTTTGATTATACATACCTTTAATAGCATGATGAGGAAATTGAGTGGTGAATTTTGAATTTCATCATAGTTTTATCTTTTATTCTTGTCAAATACAATATATGAGTACAACTTTGATAATTAATAATTATATTTATGCTTATAAAAACTAATAAAACCTATTCTTTTTTAACATAAATTACCTTTTTTGTATTGAAAATTAAAATAATGACCTTCGTAAATACTAAGGGTTGTTCAGTTCACCTTATTTTCATTCATTAAGTGTTGTCCAAATTTAAATTACAACTTAAATAAATTTTAATAAATTCTAATAAGTCCTAATAGATCCCAATAAGTTAAAAATCAAGTGGATCAAACCCACCCTAAATGGAATATATATATATATATATATATATATATATATATATATATATTTTTAATCAAATTAATGTAATTATTCAGTTGGATTTGTCCGTATATTTTATTAATATCAAGTATTTTTAATTTTTACGCGTATAAAAAAAGAGATATAGACGTTTTAAGTAGAGGTGATCAACTTTATTAAAAAAAAAAATAGAGGTGATAAACATTGGCCCAGCACGAAATTAGGGCGGGTTTGGGCAAACCTAAAAACACACTTTTAAATTAAAAATCCAAACCCGGCCCGAAAAAAAACCCCAAAAGCCCGCTTTGGCCCGACAATTCCGCTACTTTTTGGCGGGTTTAGACTCGAGGAATTATGTTAAGGACCGATCAGACCCGATTTTTAATCACCTCTAATTTTACGACACTCGGACGGAGGGATTAAGTAGTTAAAATTTTACGGAGAAATAATATGATAAGGTTAGGGGGTTGTTAAATTACTAAGAGGAATTACGGGGTACAGTATATAATCTTGTTGAATAACGTATGTGACACATCGGAAGTCCTTCCTTACTCTCTGTACAAGTCTCAAAAACTTCTCTCTCTTCCTCTCTCCTCTCTCATCGGAGATCATCTGCACTATTCTGCAGAGCTCTCTCTAATGTCGACCGAAGAAGAGGTTAAGCGTAAGGCCGCTGTTGCCGAATACAATAAGAAGCTCCTTCAACATCGCGAGTTTGAATCTCGAAGCAGAAAAGGTTTTTCATTCTAAATCCCTAATTTCGGCCTTTTTTTCTTCATTAATTTCTAGATTATTGAATTTAAGGGTTTTGAATCTGCTTTTAGTTTGTTTTGAAGTTTAGAATATCCAATTTGCATGAATTTATATCTAATTTAGCTCCGAGATAGTCGAATTAGTTAATTGAGTTGTAAGAAATCAACATCCAGTGTAATCGAAGTGGATTTTGATATGTTTGAGTTTGATTTTCGATTTTCGTTTATATGTTTGAAAATTTGTGGAAAATTGTTTCGCTATTCGTTTTTGCGATTTCTGGCTGTAATTTCGTATCTGATCTGAAGATTCTAGTGCATGTAACTGGAAACGTTAGTTTTCGAAGAATTTTAAGCCAACTTTTTGAGTTTATTGAGAAATTTTTGCTCGTGCTAGGGTTTGTGCTGCGAATTTGCGATTAGAACATGTCTATCAAGAAGGCTGCTTGTTGTGAACTCTGTGGTCAAGATGCATAGACGCAGTGATGCACAAGCAACGCTTAGCCTCAATAGAATGATCGTAGCCTCGAGAAAAACGTTAATTTCGAAGAATGTTAAGCCAAATTTTGAGTTTATTGATAAATTATTGATAAAGTATAGCTCGTGCTAGGGTTTGTATCTCAAATTGTTGGATTAATATGAACTTGTTGCGAATTTGTGATTATAACCTCTCTAAAGTTTCTAACAGAAGGCTACTTGTTGCTAACTCTGAGCTAAGCTATGGTCAAGTTGCAATGAGGCAGTGATGGACTAGCAGCACTTAAATTAACCTTAAGTGAATGATCTTAATGCTGCTGAAGAAGCATCGTGCTTTTCTTTTCCTCTTAGCTTCTGTTTTAGTAACCTCAAATTCTAAAGTTTAAGAAAATATCAATTTAGGTGCTTCATTTGGAATTTATATTTAGGCATTAGAAAAGGATAAATGGAGGATGTGTTGTGAGTAGTTTATCTACATCCATATGAGTGATGTTTGTAATCTGGACACATGGTTGTTTGTTCGGAATGCACCTGGTAAAGACAAGAGCCATTTCAAAATCCAACTTTGTAACCTGTGCCGAACTAGTTTTTTGGTCAATCAACATTTATTCATTAATGGAGCTTTAGTAAGCCTCAAGTGAATGGCCAATTCGTTCTCAATGCTTTCCACCTTTTTTTTGTTCTTGTTTTTGTGCGAATTTGTTCTCAATAAATTGTTTTGCCTTTGACACTGTTAAAAAATTGCACTTCAAGTTTGCGTTGAAAACAGAAATTCAGACCAAAGATTAATAAAGAGAGTGAAAGCAATATTGAAAACCCATAAGTTTTTAGTAGTGATGGTTGTTTCAGTCTACAAAATTGTCATCTAGGTTTTGTGTTGAAACCTTGAAATATAAACTAGCGGTATTTAAATAGCTAAACAAGGTATATGGAAAAACAACTATTTTCATCAGTTGTGGCAGTTGTTCTAGGAATGGAAGATGCCGAATTGTGGTAAAGAGTTTTGGTTTATCACTATAAAATACCAACAATTCCATTGAGGTCGGAGGAGGGTTAGTTGTGTGTACTTTATTTTTTTGAATTGAGAATGGTTGCTTGGTATTTATGTAACTTAATATTTTGCTGTATATGGTAGTGGATCATTTGTGTTGTCCTTTTGTTGTGGTGTGTTCCTTTTTTTTTTTTTTTTAAAGGCTGCTGCTAATGTATTAAATTTCTATATTTCCAGTGAAGGAAGAGCTGCGAAGTGCCAAAAAGGACTACGCTAAAACAGAGGATGATCTAAAGTCACTCCAGAGTGTTGGGCAGATTATTGGAGAAGTCCTAAGGCCTCTTGACAATGAGAGATGTAAATGATTTCTTGATCTCTTGTCTTTTTTTCCTCTAAATTCATGTTGTTGGTTTTTTACCTTACGGTACCTAGGATTTGTTGGTCTTCTGCCACTATCCCTTTTTTTTATAAAGAAAATTGAAAATCTCTTCCATTAGTAGCAGGATTAGAGTTATGTTACTTTTGTTGCTTGGACTTCCACTATGGTGTGTCAGGTCTTTGTTGCAGGCTTTTTTTTTTTTTTATCCAGCTATGATGAGATCTTTAATACAAAATGCTTTTGTTCTATCTTTTTCAATTTCCTCTTTGCTTCATATCAGTGATATTACGCTGTTTATCCAAGTGTTGTAATTTGTATTTGTACGTGTACATATAACATGAACAACCCTTTTTTCCCTCAACTTTTTCCTTGGTTGACTGAGTAATGTGTTTATGTGTGCCAGTAATTGTGAAAGCTAGCAGTGGACCAAGGTATGTGGTTGGTTGTCGTAGCAAAGTGGACAAAGAAAAGCTAACTTCTGGAACTCGAGTGGTACTTGACATGACTACCCTCACCATTATGCGTGCTCTTCCTCGTGAAGTAAGTTTCTGCTCTTATGTTCTCTGTTTTACCTTGTCCTGCATCTGAGTTTTTGTGTTTACTTCTGCCATGATTTCCATTTGGTTGATTGGGTTGACCAGAAGCTTAGTTGACTCTTAGTTGTAAATTTATTATACTGTCACTGCCAACTGAGCTAGGCAGTGGGTGGCTGAGTCTTATCGTGAGCTAATGTTCTTGTAACTTAAATGTCAAAATTTTTATAGAAAAATCGTTACTGTTATCAATTGGTGCTTTGGAGTTTGAACGTGCCTCAATCAGTATTGGAGTCGGTTCATTACATGCCTTATGGTTGGTCAAAGTATAAATGATAAGAGTAGTGAAAGATTTTTAACATATTTGAAGGTAAACGGTTTCCTAGGAAGGGTTTTGTCTAGTTTATTAAGAAGTTGAACGGATAATTTCAACTGACATCACTAATTATTAGGCTAATGAATTCATTCGCTCAGGATGTTTTGTCAAAGCTTTGCTCTTGACAGATAGATTCATTCTGTTGGGTGCTTCTTTGCAATGTATTTGGGTCGTGTGTAGTGCATTTTTCTGCACATACTATATCTTACATTGAATTAATCTATATCTTACTTCAGTTGAATAAATCTTACTCAAGATTTCACCACAAAACACTAAGTCTTACCCAAATTTTTTGACACAGGCTAGCTTTATAAGAATTCCTGGTGCCCTCTTCCTACAGCTACCGTATTTAAATGTTTCATTTATGCATTAAATTGAATGTGGTGATCCCAAGATGCAAAATATAGGTGCTTAAGTTTGTGAAGCACTTATTCAGTTGTGTAGTTCTTGTTGTAAAGTGAGAATGTATTATACTATTATTGCAGCTTTAGCTCATGGTTGAAGCCTATGGTTCTGTGACTTCTGTTTGCCGTGTCACTTTGTGAAATTGCATTATGTTCTCATATATTGCATATGCAGGTTGATCCAGTTGTATACAATATGCTTCATGAAGATCCTGGGAATATAAGCTATTCTGCTGTGGGAGGGCTGTCTGATCAAATCCGAGAACTGAGGGAATCCATTGAGCTTCCATTGATGAATCCTGAGCTTTTCATTCGTGTGGGAATTAAACCTCCAAAGGTATAGACTTTGTGTGGGTTTTCTTTGTTTATTTTTGTTCTTTTTAGGTGTTTTTTTTTTTTTTTTTTTTTTTAATGTTTTGGTACCTTGGGTAGATATTTGTTGGGCTAACTCAAAATTTGTGTTTACGTTTTTCTTGACAGGGTGTTCTTCTCTATGGGCCTCCAGGGACTGGCAAGACATTGTTAGCTCGAGCTATAGCCAGTAATATAGATGCCAATTTCCTAAAGGTATTAAAGCATATGCAAATTGGAAATTGTTGCATCCTCAGAAAGTATATTTTTTTTAGGGGGGGTAACATACTAAACATGTAAATAAATGCTACTTCTTATATTGTTATAGGTTGTATCGAGTGCTATCATAGATAAGTACATTGGTGAAAGTGCGAGACTGATCCGTGAAATGTTCAATTACGCTAGAGAACACCAGGTGAGATAGCAGCATTTAACGTAGTTATCACAATATGAGGGTACTGGTGTAATGGTTTCTTGTGGTTTATGACTTATGTTTCTATTCTCAGCCTTGCATCATCTTCATGGATGAGATTGATGCTATTGGAGGTCGTCGATTCAGTGAGGGTACAAGTGCTGACCGTGAAATTCAAAGAACCCTTATGGAACTGCTAAATCAGCTTGATGGTTTTGATCAGCTGGGAAAGGTATAGACTATGAAACTCATTGTAGACTGTAGAGTAATCTTGCTATAATTTGTTGGTGCACTGCAGTTGGTAATTTGATGTTCCCCTTTGACCACATTGTACTTTGTAAGTGCAGGTCAAAATGATCATGGCAACAAACAGACCAGATGTGCTGGACCCGGCACTTCTTCGTCCAGGACGTCTAGATAGGAAAATTGAGATTCCATTGCCAAATGAACAGTCGAGAATGGAAATTCTCAAAATCCATGCTGCTGGCATTGCCAAACATGGTGAGATCGACTACGAAGCAGTTGTCAAGCTAGCAGAGGTGATCTTCTACTTCATGTAGACTTGCCTATTATTTTCTGCTACCACATCTTTATCAAGGTGTTGGTGTTGAATATGTTGCCTTACTTTTTTTCCAGGGATTTAATGGGGCCGATCTCCGAAACGTTTGTACTGAAGCTGGTATGTCAGCCATACGTGCTGAGAGAGATTATGTGATTCATGAAGACTTCATGAAGGTAATATTTGTCGTAATTAGACCTTTAAAGATCCATGAGATTTACTTGTGCATTTACTTTTCCCCGCGCAACACATAGTTTTCGTTTTTTGGCCGAGTTGTTTCTAATCCCTTCCCTAGTAGGCTTAGTATATGACAAAGGTGAGTGCTTAGAGCAACTCCAATGGGTAAAGCTAATTTAACACACAAGATTTTAAGCTAATCTCTTTTGTAGCTAGTTTGTTCTCCAATGGATTAGCTACTTGTTTCTGATTTAAATGAGCCTTAATTTCTTCTTAACTAGCCTTTTAAATTTAGATTTATCAATATATATCAACCCCTCGTTTTGGCAAGTTTTTTCTCAGGCTAATTAGCTTGTCTAATTTCATTTTTTTTAGCTCCAATAGTTCAAACTAGTAGCTAGGGAATTTTCAAAATTGCAAACAAGTCTTCAATGTCACAATTTGATCATTAAATTGAAATTAATTTTATGTAGGTGCATAGTACTTTTTTTTATGTGATCGAACTACTTATGTTGTTTATTTGCTCTGCAGGCTGTGAGAAAACTAAACGAAGCAAAAAAGCTAGAGTCGAGTGCCACCTATTCTGCAGATTTTGGAAAGGATTAGTACTAAAAATTCACATTTTTTTTTTTATTATTCTTTGTTCTGTCGTGAATTTTTCAAGTTGCAACTATGGTTTTATTTAACGTAAACCATTACTAGTTTTAATTTATAACAAATTCTCAATTTGCACTTAAAATTCTTTCCCTTTTATTTTACAGGATTCAACCAAAATTTGGAATATTTTTTTGTTATACAAACACTAATCTATATCGCATAATGCCTAAAATCTGAAACTCATGCACTCCCCTAACATTTATTAAGTGTTCTAATTAAGATGTAATTGGAGTTTAGTTAATCTTGCAGAAGAACTACTAGCCTTTTGGTAAAACTTGACGTCACCAGCTGCTGAACATTAAAATCTGCATAAATCTTGAAGGTCAGAAGCCCAGAACTGGTAGCAGCAAGGCCAGCAAAAACGTTAATAACAAATAACATGAGTTAATTAAATCACAATTTTTAAGATAACTATTCGCCTATATTTAAAAAAATTAAGCTGCAAAATGAAGACTAATATTGAATTCATATCATAGTCTCACTTCCAACCCAGTGATAAGACGGTTTGTTGGTGAAGCTTAGCATCCCCGGCGGCTACCACATTAAAATCTAACACATTGATTACAAAAAGTCAGAACAATAGTAATGTGCACAAACATATAAGAACATCATTAATCAACTAAGATGATTAAGAGAGTCACATTTTTGCACCTGTTGCCTTAGATTCCGGTGAAGCTTCCCAGTGGAATTCTTCGCCTTTCCAATCAGTTATAGTCCCACCGGCCCCTTTTATAACCGGTATTAATGCAAGGAAGTCATACGGCTGAAAATAACCAGGAAACTAAATCAATCAGAAAGAAAAAGAGTAAACATTTACAGGTTTAAGACGATGAACATAAGATCTTTGGTAGGATTGGTCAGTTCACCTTCAGGCCAGATTCAACTACGAGATCTACAAACCCGGAAGCTAGAAGAGCATAGGCATAACAGTCACATCCATAGAGTGGCACTTTAACCTGTTTTATGTATTTGATATTAGAATTGAAAGATAGTTGCTAAGTTGAAGCAAATGTGAACTAGATATGATACCTTATTCCTAACGCGAATGAATGCTTCTTCAGCAACCCCGGCAAAAAGATGGGGACTTGTAGTGTACCTTAAGAAGGCAAGCAGAAATACAGCTGAAATTTATGCTCATCCAACTTATTGTCATTAAAAGAAATCAACAAAAATGAAAGCCAACGATTCTAATCACAGCTTGTAAGAGAATAAGAAGACCTACAAATACGCTTGTGATAGATCTGTACAACTTCGTGTTGACACATCTTGCCCATTCAATGTAGTCCTCTTCCCACTTATACCAATCCATCTTTCTCTGAGAATAGGTTGATCAATTACACCCAGAATCTGCAAGCATCAACATTACCTATTAAAAATACATTGAAAAAGGGGGAGCAATAGAAATTACAGCACCTAAATAGCTGCCAATCATGACATGTTATAGCAATGTTCAAACTCCTGTATAGATTATCGCTAAGCAGTAGTAAGAAAAACAGCACAGCAAATTTCTCTTTAAAAATTCTTCTCACGAGAAGATGTCAGTAAAAAAATCATCTATACAGCATTTACATAGATTGACACAAATTACAATTGAGTCATACCGGCTTACCCTTGTACAGAAGAGCTATAAGAGTGCCAAATACAGGTTTTCCTGGAGATATGTATAAGGAAAATGAGTCTTAACATCATATTACCAAAACTTCATTTAAATATGAAAGAAAATTGACAGGAATTACCAGTTATAAAGCTCTTTGTGCCATCAATAGGATCTATAACCCATACGTAATCTGAATGTTTTTCTTTACACCTCCAACCATTTTCTTCTCCAAAACTGCAAATAAATAAGTGTGTCAGAATTCAGTAATTGAACATCATTGTACTATTAATTCCTTTTAGCAATAAGGCTAACCCATGTCTTGAAGGGAAAGTCACATTCATGATCATGAAATGACAGTATGATGATACGAGCTCACAACTTCAACTTACATTGCATGAGACGGAAAATGTTTCATGATAATTGTAACCATTGATTCCTCTGCAGTTCGATCAGCAATAGTAACCGGACCTAGAGTTCATATTATAAAATGTCAAAAATCTGGGGATGATCTAGTTTCATCAAAACTTGAGAGCAGTTCAGTATCATTCAGAGAAAAAAAAAAAAAATGAAATTAATATCTGTTGATCATTAAATTTTCAGCAAAAGATCAATCCAATAATATAAGCATAAACCAAGTCAGTCCTTGGAAGTACCATAGGAAAGATTTTATAAGGAAACTGTTGTGTATACAACACACACACACACACACACAAGGTTCATTCATTTTTTTTTATTGTATATCAGTACATAGATGCCAAATTAAACAAAGGTTCCAGATAAACAGTAGTTAAATGCTCCCAAGTGTTTCTTCAAAAATAAAAAATGCTCTAAGCGGTGAAAGATGAAATCTTGCCAAAACATCAAGTGTCTCAGGCAGTTAAGACAAATTTGGTGATCACTGCTTTAGTTACTACATATTCATTTTAAGGCACAATTATTCTAGCTGCCAATTGCTTTGTAGCAGCAGCATGCAAAGTGAAAAAAAAAAAGAAAAAAGAAGAAGTTCCTGTTTTAATGATGAATTGATCGAATTAGTTGATGTTTCATTTTCTAGCTTTTAAGTGAAGCACAGTCATACATATGTGAGTTGACTTGTACTCATACTGTCTTGAATAACTGTCTCAAGTGAAAAGTCAAAAGTCCAAATTTGTAAACCTTGGCCAAATAATATATAAACTACGTTGACGTAAGAGGTGATCCTCAACACATGTTAATAGAACAAGTAATTATCATAATGTTGGCAATCAGACTAAGTAAGATACAAAAAGCTTGGCCTCAAGAACCAAAAAAAAGTGTCAATTTGAGAACATCAATTCATGGCAAAATTCTATGATTCTAGCTGCCAATTGCTTTGTAGCGTCAATCAAATAAGCATAAATGTACTTCAGTGTTTAAGAGTCAACACCAATCGAAGTTAGAAGTTATGACTAGTCATTCTCTATGAGAACAAACAAGATTTGTAAGCAATAATTTCTATTCATTATGGATGCAACAGTCAGCCAGCAAAAACATAATACATGTGCATAGTCTCAGAGATTGCAGTGTCTAGCAGCCCCAGAAATCTATGGCTCAGCAACAATTTTAAACTTGTTTCCACAATTACAGAGCTTACTAAAACAAACATGAGACACAGAGAGAATCCATACACTAAATATGATAAAACTAAATTATCTACAAGCAAATTAATAAAGTCTTGAAATAGAAATAAAAAACAGAAGTTGAACAGTGCTTGAATACTCAAAAAAAATGTGACAAAAGGGGAATAGAACTCAAAATTCCACTTGCCTATAGTTAAAATCAGTCATTTAACCTAATAACTGAGAGCTTGACTAATAGTAGCAAATTCTGCAGCCATAAAGAAAGAGTAAAATTACTTGAATGTCAAAGCACGAATCACAGAGCTTACTAATGCCATTGTTATACAAAATTGCAGAACATACAGAAGCAGCAAGCATGAGACACTGAAAATCAACCAAAAATACATTAACTTATAGAATAAGCATATATCAGAACTTTTATCATAAACTAAACATTTCATTGAGAAACATGCAAATTTCATAAATCAATTTCAAACTACATCAGTCGTCAATACAGTTAAGCTAAATCAGCATGTTTTCAGCAAGAATGGTACATATTTATTGATGGTAGAAAGCTTCCTCGACTGTAGACTGGCTGAAGTTACCAAACAGCTGAAATTTGAGCACATTTTGTTAAAAATTGTGTAGAAATATAGACAAAAAAAATTCAGGTCATATTTAGTCAATAAAAAAATTGAATTTCTTTCAGAATTGTTTTATGAAGTGCTAAAATACTAAATACATGATTGATTTGTTGATAAAACAAGTAATTTTCATCATTTTGGCAATTAGATTAGGTAAGATACAAAAAAAAAAAAGTGACAAAGCAGCCACAAAAACCACAAAGGAACAAAAAGGAGTATGATGTAACCTAAGCTTAGTGAATCAGCTAAGCATAGATCTGCCTCAGAGTTCAACAGTCAACACCAATAGAAGTTGGAAGTTTGGATGACTAGTCACTATTGAATATTGATCAGAACAAACAAGATTGGTAAACAAACGAAACGAATTCCTTTTCATTAATCTGATTCCCAAAATCATTAGAATAATAAAAATCCCCAAATCAACAATCAGCTTATTCATTATACAAATGAACAAAATTCTCAGAAAATGCAGTTTCCAGCAGCCCTAGGGCTCCATGACTCAGCTACAATTTCAAACTCGTTTCCACAACAACAGAACTTACTAAAACCAGTTAACAACCACGATACACAGAGTCACAGAGAGAATCAGTAAAACAAAAGTGATAAAACTACTTATTAAAAAACAAAATCAAGAAAATCTAAATAATAATCGAAACAGTAATCAAGCAGTGCTTGAATCCACATGAATAAGCAACAAAAAGAAGAATTAGAAATCGAGATTCCACTTGTGAATCGTTAAAATCAGTCATGTAACCTAACAACTGAGAGCTTGACTAGAAGTAGCAAATTATGCAGCCATGAGAAAGAGTAAAACAACTTGAATTTCAATGAACGAATCATGGAATAGCTTACTAATGTCATCATTATATAAAATTACAGGACAAACAGAAACAAACATGAGACACTGATGATCCAAACAACCAAAATACTGTACTAAAATTGATAGAATATGTATATATTAGAAATTTATCATGTAGTTACACTATTCATTGAGAAATATGCATATTTCAAAACTATCAGTCATCAAAATAAGTATACTGAATCTGCATGTTTTCTGCAAAATGCTACAAATTAATCAACTGTAGAAAATGCTACACACCTGCAAATTGAGCAAATTGAGCCAGAAATTATGTAGAAATGTAGGAAAATAAATCAGTTAGTGCATTTTCTCAATCAATTTTGAATTCTTCCAGAACTAATTTTTTATGTTATAAATAATCATCATAATAAATTGAATTTGCAAAGATGATTCAGAACTTACTGAAACAATTAAACAGCTAAAATTTGACCTAATCAACAAAAAATTACAGTAAAACACTTCAAATTCAAAGCAAAAATCGTGAAAAATGAAACTCACTCGAGTCGTCTTTATCGAGAATCTCGAATTTCTTCCGGAAGAAGCCGCGGATGAGTTCGCCGGAAGCATCAGCGAGCTCATTCGCAACATCAGCGAATCGATCGGGATCACCATTGTCGAAGCCGAGTTGTACTTCTTCAATCGGATGATTCGAGAGGTCCGAATTCGACGCCGCCATTGAAATCGGAGCCAGGTGAGTTCGAGAAGAGAGAGAAAAGCTTGAGGTGAAGAGAGAAGAATTGGAAGAGAAGTGGAGCGATTGAAATGGATGAAGATTGGGGATGATTGTGGAAGAATTTGAGGAGAGAGAAAGGAAAGGGGGAGATTGAGAGAGGAGATGAGTTTGGGAGTACATTTGCGCTGAGGAGAGAGAAAAGGGGCGGGAATCTGAAGTGGTGAGTAGGTGAATGAGGGGGGTTTGTTCTGTTAAGTAGCATAGTCCCCATCTTTGTACCCAGAACTTGAGAAGTTGAGAACTAGTTTAGACTATGCACTTCGTTGATCATGGATGTTGATCGGCTGTTAAAAGAGAGTTGTTGTAATTTACTCTATTTAACACGACGCGCAGGGTTGAGATTAGGTAACTAAGCAAACTTTGTTGAGATATCTGATTAAGCTCAAATTTCGATTAGTTGGAATCTAATAGGTTCTGGATTATCGGATGAAATTCCTCTTGAAAAAGAAAAATAGTAGACTAGATTTATGTTAATTATTGTTAATGCAAGTATGTCATGGTACCTTGTGTCAAGTTATCAGCCTATCAAGCATTGCATGTATTGTGAAATTTAAATCTTTGGACATGACCCTCGAATTGTATAAATTACGGGGAAAAATATAATCATAATGTACTTGAGAAATGATTTTACAGGCTTTGCTTTGATTAATGTTTAGTAAAGACCCTAAATTCCCAATTCTAGGAAATTTCATACGGTTTTATAACTGTTGTTTCTCATCACAATTTAGATTCACATTACACTATCAATATATATACTCTTTTCATCCCTATTGTCTATTAGTGAAATACGTCCCTATATGTATACTTCATTGAATTTACTCTCGTTCACATTATATGACTTCACTATTTTACACTTTCCATCAACTCTACTCAACATATATTATTACAAATACTACTTCTTCCAGCTCAGCAAGTGCCACGCCTGCAAGTTTGTTATAACATACTTCTTCATTATGTTATTTCCTCACATGTAATGAATGCTTTAAATAGCTTTTCTGGTTGTTAGTTCTCTCTCTCTTCTTCTTCCCTTTTCTCCCTAAATTTCGTTTTCCTCTTCTATAAAATTCTCTGTAAATTGCTGAAGTTCATCATTGGAGTTAACTGTGTTCATTAGATTTTCTGGTCTTTGAATATTTGTTATGGTATCAAAGCCTAACAAGGTCAGTTGTTCGTTTTTCGATTGCGTTGAAGTTTTCGCTCAGATTTATCGATTTTTGTGGTTGATATTCTGGTTGCTATATAATTTTTTGAGTACTTAGAACTCTGTTGATTGTTTGGTTGAAGTGTTGATTGATTGATTGGAGTTATTTTTTGGGGTGAATCACTGATTTGTTGAAGTAAATTCGAGTTAGTTCAATTTGAATCTATTTTTTTTTTATTGAATTTTTCGACCAAAGGAATACCTAGATCATCTCACCATGCCTGAATCAAATAATCTTGTTCTCACAAGTGATCCTTCTAGTGTCTACTTCATCCATCCCTCAGAAAACCCTGCCAATCCTCTAGTTACAGAAAAATTTACTGGAGAAGGCTATAATGAATGGAAGAGAAGCATGATTACAACTCTTTTTGCCAAAAATAAGTTGAGTTTTATTGATGGAACATTGTTAAGGCCAACTTCTGGACCTGAGGATCAAGCATGGGATCATTGCAATGCAATGATCACAAGTTATATTCTGCATTCAGTTGATAGCAACATAGCTAGGAGTGTTTTGTATTTCACTTCTGCAAGGGAAATCTGGAAGGATCTTGAGGAGAGGTATTCACAAAGTTCAGGTCCTCAATTGTATACCTTACAGCAATCTTTGAGTGAATTATCTCGATGTTCAACTCCTATTGCTTAGTTTTTCACAAATATCAAAGCTATATGGGATGAAATTAATGGTGTGAATCCTATACTAGTGTGTACATGTAGTGGTTGTACATGTGATTTGACTCAGAAGATTGTGAAACAGCAGTAGGAAGAGAGACTAGTTCAGATGTTGATGAAGCTGGATGGTAGATATGCTGGTATGAGAACAAACATTTTGATGATGCAACCTCTGCCAAATATCTCAGTGGCTTATAGGTTATTGATGCAAGAAGAAAAACTAAGACAAGCTAGCATGCTAGATGATAGAAATAACATGGAATTTGCAGCTGATGGAAGGAGGTACAATCAGTACTATATACCTCCAAGACCTGCATGAAATGTCAGATACCAGAACACAGGACATATGAGGCCAACCACTAATTTTTCTTCAGGAAATGGAGGATTTGTGCCTAATATGAGGTGAAATTCTGGTCTATTTTGTGGTCATTGTAAGATGACAGGACACACTATAGACAAGTGCATCAAGATACATGGATATCAGGCAAACTTTGGTTAGAACAAGTACAAGGGCAAGAAGATTGCTACAATAGTTTATGGAGATGAGGAGGCTGAAGGTGACAACAGCTTTAAGACTGCTCACATTTCTATGGGGCAGTACAATCAGTTTCTTAATCTGGCGAACCAGGAAGATCAACATTCTAGAGGCAACAGTGCTACAAGTGTGTAACATGGGTCACAATCTTCTGGCCAGCTTATGTTGCAGGGACCTGTTTTTTGACCTGATTCTTCTATAGATTTGTTTGATACTTATCATAAATACAAAGTATCCAAACATTATCACTGTGGCTGATGGAAAACAAGTGGTAGTTGAACACATAGGAATTGTTAAGTTCCAAAATGGGATAGAGCTGAAAAAATGTGTTACATGTCCCTGGTTTTCAGTTCAATTTGATATCCACACAAAAATTATGCAAAGATCTTGGTTGTGACATAAAGTTCACACAAGATACTTGTGTTATTCAGGATCCTGTACAAAACTCTTCCCTGGTTAGCTAGAATCTGGCTTATATGCTGTAGCAGAAGGAGATGAATCTCAACAACATAATAAGGCAAGAAAAACTGGTATGATTTCTGTCTCGAGTTCAGAAGATGCTAAACTTTGGCATTTAAGGCTAGGTCACATGCCTTTTCAATAAACTGCATCATGTTAAGGATATGTTTTCTTGTAATATAGAACATGACATTATTTTTCAAATATGTCTTAAGGCAAGATAGACTAGGCTTCCCTTCCCTAAGAGTCATATTAAGAGTTCTGCCAGTTTTGAACTTCTTCATATAGACACTTGGGGTCCTTACAAGTTAAGCACACATGAGGGTTTTACTCTATTTTCTTACCATTGTTGATGATTACTCAAGAAGTACATAATTTGATGCTGTGAAAATCATGGAAAATTTTGCTATACTTGTTCAAAACCAGTTTAATGCAAGTATAAAGTGTATAAGATCCGATAATGCTAAAGAGCTGTGTGAGGGTGAAATGTTAGTTTTCTACCAGAAACATGGTATAGTGCATCAAAGGAGCTGTATTGGCACACCTCAGCAAAATGGGGTGGTAGAAAGAAAGCATAGGCATCTGTTAGAGACTACTAGGGCTCTATATTTTCAGTCAAAGGTTCTTGACCAGTTTTTGGGAGAGTGTTTGCTTGCTGCAACACATCTCATTAACATAATGCTATTAAGCTCAATTGGTTTTGCTAGTCCTTATGAATGGCTATTTGGCACAAAACCTGTCATAGATCACTTGAGAGCCTTTGGCTGCCTTTGTTATGCTTCAACTCTCAAATCACATAGAACCAAGTTTCAACCAAGAATTGTTCCTTGAATTCTTGTTGGCTATCCACCAAAAGGCCTATAAGCTATTTGATCTTGAGAGTAAGAAAATTTTCATCTCTAGATATGTAATTTTGCATGAGAAGCACTTTCCTTACCATTTCTCTTCACCAAACCTAAACCCTTTTTCTTACCTACAATCACTCCTTTTACCCTAGACACAGACTTCACTGTCCCTGAACCTTTTGTTCTACATACAGACAACTTACCTCATACTCCACCCAATAACCCTAACACACCACAAAATACACCACCTTATACTTCACCCAATAACCCTACAACTCATGACATTCCTGATTTTGCAGTAAACATAGATCTTGTCATTGATCCAGTTCCTTCTCAAACAAATCCAGTTCCTATAAGACAGTCTTCCAGACTTGTCAAACCCCCATCTTGGATGATTGATTATGTTACTGGTGCGGTTCATCTTTGATGACCTACCTTCACCTCATAAGGCCTTAATTTCTCAAATTGGTGAAGTTACAGAGCCAACTAGTTATTTTGAGGCATCATAGAATCCTGACTAGGTATCTGCTATGCAAAAGGAAATTCAGGCACTTATGGATAACATACATGGGATCTGGTACAATTACCTAAGGGCAATAAGGCAATAGGATGCAAATGGGTGTACAAGTAAAACTCAAAGCAGATAGGACCATTGAAAGGTTCAAAGCCAGACTTGTGGCTAAAGGTTTCACTCAAAGATATGGGATTGACTTTGAGGAAACCTTCTCACCTGTGGTTAAAATGGCTATAGTAAGATGCTTACTCTCTTTGGCTGCCAGCAAGCATTGGTATTTACATCAACTTGACAAAAACAATGCCTTTCTGCATGGCAAACTTGACAGAGGAAGTTTACATGAAGGTCCCTGATGGCATTCCTAATCCAGATGTTCTTGTTTGCAAGTTGAAAAGATCACTATATGGACTTAAGCAAGCTTCTAGACAATGGTTTGCTAGGTTGAATTTTGGATTGCTTAGTAAAGGGTTCACTCAATCCAAGAATGATTATTCACTTTTCTTGAAGAAAGCTGATACTGATATCACTATTGCTGTCATCTATGTAGATGATATCATCTTTACTGGAAGTGATACTGCTACAGTCCTTGATCTTAAGACACACTTACATCATGTCATCAGTATCAAGGATTTGGGGAGACTTAATTTCTTCCTAGGAATTGAAGTTACACATACTCCTCAGGGAATTATCTTGTCTCAAAGAAAATTCACTAAGGAGTTACTTCAGGATTGTTTTTTGGATGTTTCAAAGACAGCAAAGACTCCTCATCCTGTCAATCTACCGGGTCGGCGGGTCATCGGATCGGGTCAACCGGGTCGGGTGTTTTTGAACACCCCTAATGTCTGCTACTGCTTCAGAGATCACTTGGCTGGTTAGATTATTGCAGGAGCTTGGTAATTCTGATTTGTTGCCTGTAAAGCTTAACTGTGATAATCAAGTTGCTATACATATTGGGAAGAACCCTGTCTTCCATGAGAGGAAAAAAACATATAAAATTGACTGCCATTTCACCAGGGATAAGGTGCTTGAAGGCCTTATTGAACTTTCTTATGTTTCAAGTGCTGATGAGTTGGCTGATTTGCTCACTAAGCCATTGTCTGCTGCTCAACATGTTGAACTCAGTTCCAAGCTAGGACAAATTGATTCTCAATCACCTTCTAGCTTGAGGGGGGGGGGGGGGTATACAGATTCTACTTCTGCCAGCTCAGCAAGTGCCACGTCTGCAAGTTTGTTATAACAAACTTCTTCATTCTGTTATTTCCTATGTAATGAATGCTTTAAATAGCTTTTCTAGTTGTTAATTGTCATAATAACAATTACAGAAACTTCTTTTTCTAAAAGTTCTCTCCCTCTTCTTCTTCCCTTTTTTCTCCCCTTCTTCTCCCTAAATTTAAGTTCATCAATGGAGTTAACTGTGCTCTTCAGATTTTCTGGTCTTTGTATATTTTGTCATATATATAATACAATTAGATCATATATACCTTTAAGTAACTTGGTGATTGCAAAGTAAATTAACTCGGTCTTTAAATTAGCTAAAGACCTAAAATACACATAGATCATCTATATCAAACAGCATTACTAAAGTAATTCGCCACCAAAAGTTGCTAAAATCGTCAACCATTGTACTGTGCACAGGTCATCCTTTCATGAAAATAACCACCAGAAAGAAAAGGTAAAACATTGCTTATGAAATTTAAGGTACATTCATCACATTAGACAATTGAAATTCAAAACACTCTTTAAATGGAAAGTTTCACACATTCGAAAACCCTAAAAACGAACAAAAGAAAATTACATCTCAACATCTAGAAGCACAAACTAACCCTGCGCATACTAGTAGATGCACATAGATTATTCAACATACAACAAAATTAAAAGCCTTCAACTCTGGCCTGTACATGAGGTCACATCCAAAGGTACAAAATGGCAAAAACTATAACGAAATTGAAAAACCGAACTCCATAACTAACTAGTGGTGGCCAGGCAACTTGTCCTTAATCTTGTCCATTAGACCTTTCTTCTCAGCGGGCTCATCCTCATGGTGCTGGATTGTGGTAGTGGTGGTTGTGGCCATGGTGGTTGTCGCGGTATGGTCTACCTCCTGATCCTTGTGCTTCCCACCCGGCATTAACTTATCCTTGATTTTCTCCCCCAATCCTTTCTTCTTCCTTCTCCCACCCGTGGGTGTATGTCCTTCTTCCTCGGACTACAGCAAATTCAACAAAGAATATATTGCATTGAGATTAATTAAATGAAATTCAACAATTGAGTATTTTATTTTATATCCAATTTTTAGACTACAATCATATAATGTGTGTGAAGCTCAAAGATTCCATAACACTTAAAAAAAAAAAAAAATCATGTATATAAAATTTTAGAGCTCATGACTATTTATTTTTTATTTATAAAAGATAAGGGGGGAAAAAAAAAAAAAGCCTTATTAGATAACCGGGAAAATTTTAAAAGCTCATACTACAATTGACATAAAAATATAGTACATAAAAATTTTGATACGATGTACTAGGACTATTACTCGTATTAGGGGCCGACCTATTCATGTGCACAGTGATATACATGACTCACCAATAAAAGAAAAAAAATTGATTTCATGATTTTTGCCCTGCTTTCTTTTATAATTAAAGAGACCTATTATATTCAATAATCTCTCAAGTTATCTCAGCTTTTTTTTTTTTTCATAAAAAAATAATAACTTTTGCCTCTATTTATATCTTGTATTTGTGCAACCAATTTTAATATTTTCCCTCAAAGCTTATCAATTAAGTAAAAAATCATAAAGTTAATGTAATACTCCGTAGTTTTATAGTACCATTTGTTTATAACATGTTATTTTTAGTACTTTCGACCTATAAGATTGAATTTTTAAGTATTATTTGGTGGTAGTATGAATTTTTATGTCCTATTTTGGATTGAAATTTATTTGGTGAAATATTATTGTTATAGATCTGGAAAAAAAATTTGTATTTTCACAAGTGATTTGAAAGTGACTCACCATCTCGAAAATCATGAATCCGCCACGGACTCATATCTGCCTTAGAAAAATGGTTACTTATTTTTAGGTCAAAGTTTAAATTTCTTTGACTAAATATATATTGTCAGTTTCACTCATAAACATATACATCAAAAAATCATCGTATGAATCCTATTACATTCGTCTTCACGAGTATTTTAAATGTATCAAATATTTATACACGCATGCAATTATAAAGGATATTAATTGTCAAAATGTTTGTTTTTTAAGGGAGAGCACAACAAATTAGTTAGTTTACACATTTTATTTTAACAAATTACTATTTATCAAACATGGAGTCATGGAGAGAAATTTTCTTGCAATATTATGAAATGAAACGATATATTGCATGAAGTTACTAAGAATATATACTAACCGATTCACCGGAGCTCGTGCCACTTCGTCGAATCTCTTTAGTAACAATACCAACAGCAGTCCCTCCTGGCTGATCTCTCCTCGGCTGGTGCTGCCCGCCTCCCAAAACATCTCCTAGCGTCCCAGGGGCACGGTGTCCGGGCTCATCATGACCATGCATGCCGCCACCGAGAGTCGCGGACGGCATCCCGCTAGTCATGGGACCTCCATGAGTTCCATGAGCTGCGCCACCAAGTGTCGAAGATTGCATCCCAGTGGTCAAGGGATTTTTTGGTAACACGGCATCACGAGTGGCAGAAGAGTGCGTCCCATGGGTGGCCGTAGAACTGTCATGTCCCACGCCACCATGAGTCCACCCGTGGGTGTCTGAGAGGTTGTCATGTCCCACGCCAGTATGAGTCGTAGTAGACTGCATCCCATGGGTGCCTACGCCGTGGGTGCCCATGAGATTGTCATGTCCCACGCCACCACCATGAGTCTTATTAGACTGCATACCATGGATACCCATGGGATTGTCATGTCCCACGCCACCATGAGTCGTAGTCGTAGTAGAGTGCGTCCTATGGGTACCCATGAGATTGTCATGTCCCACACCACCACCATGAGTTGCAGCCCCGCGGGCGCCCATGAGACTACCCATGAGATCGTCATGTCCCACGCCACCATGATTACCCCCGCGGGTACCCATGGTACTGTCATGTCCTACGTCACCATGAGTCGCAGTAGAGTGCAACCCGCGGGTGTCCACGGGGTTACCATGTTCATCAGTACAAGCGACGCCGGTGAGATGAATGGGATGGCCATGTTCATCAGTAAGCTTAACTGGATGACCATGCTCGTCCGTCAGCTCAACCGGATTACCATGCTCATCCCTTAAATGTTGTTGTTGTGATGCCATCTTCTCCTAACAAAAACACAAATTTTTTTCCTATATGATTTTTCTTACACTACTTCAAGTAACTTTTTTATTTTTACTTTGCTCTAACTTTGGATAGTGATATGATTTTAATTTAGAAAGAGGATAACAATATGATGAAAGAGGTGATAGAGATATAGACAAATTACGTTGCATGGAACAAATAGAGTAGTGGAGCTTTGTGTATGGTTTAGAGAAGAGAGTAAACACGTGTTTGATAGATATCGTGAGGTGCTTCCACGTTTGTAATTATATGGTTGATTAGTGTCTTAGTGCAAGGTTAACACGTGCTACGGATGTTTTCGGTTGGCTGATGACTATTGAGTTGGGATGTTTTCGGGTAAGCTCTACGCTGCAAATACATCTACTTGTATTATTATACATTTAAATGTATCATGTGCACGATTCACTAGTTGAAAAATATGCTTATTTATCTTGTTTAAACTTATTATTCTATGCTCATTTTTGTTTAAACTTATCTTATTTATACTTATTATCTTAAATTATTTACACCGTATCCATAAATTATTATTAATGCAATAACTTAATTACTATTATTTTTTTTTATGGCAGAACTTAATTACTATTAATGATGAGTATCAAAACTTTTGTATGAATTAGATAAGTAAAGCAAAACTGAGCTTATTAAATTAACAACTGTATGAAAAATAGTTTTGAGATAAGCATAATTTTGCTTATTTTAATGAAAAAAATTGCACTTTTCAATAGATAACTTGCAGGGGAAAGAGTTAAATTCCAAGTTAAGAGATGTTAAGGAAAATCATATCACCAAATTAAACAATATAAAAACCTTGTATAATGTATATTATGATATGGAGTTACACTTATATTAGGATATATTCCCCTTATTTTAAGATTGTTTTAATACAAATAAGATAAGAGAATTAAAATTCAAGTGACAAGAACACTCTTTTGAGCTAAGTCTCTTGAAAGTGAAATTTTTATAGTACACCCAAGTGTACCATGCTTGGTACACTAGATGAAAAACTATAGTAATTTTGTTGTTTTTTTTAGAAAAAAGAAAAATCAGTTTTTAAATATGTCTTGCTTAATTGAAGGAATTTGTTAATTATATCCATATTTACAACTTTCAAAATATTAATCTCCATAATTCTCGATAATTTAATTTGTGAAATATAGAGAGAATTCGTTTAGAGAGAGAATTGACGGTGCGTGGTGAATTTCATCACGATTATGATCGAAGATCTCATAATAATGCTTATTAGAATGATACTTTTGAAAATGAAGGTTGAATTAAGGAGTTCATGACCAAATAAGAAGGTAGTTTTTAGAATTTTTTATTTTAAATTTCATAATTTTGGTGTTATTGATGAAAATGATGATTTTTATATTATTATATTTTTTATTATTATTATTGTTAACAAATTCGTTATTGAAAGTATATAATTTTCAATTAATTTTAGTTTCTACATTTTTTTTCTTGAATTCGTGTTATTTCTAAGGTTGAAGGATGATGTTCTTCATATTATGATGAATGTTCTTTTAAAATTAAATAGAATGAAATATATACTTTCTAGTCTGATCAATATATGTTTATTGAGTCTGAACTATATGTTCTTTTTACATAACAAAATATGTTCATTAATGTATGTAGATTAAAAATGTTCCTTGGATTTTAACAATACGAAGTATGTTCTTTTTACTTGAATAGTATGTTCTTATACTTTTATATAATCATCCAATGCATGGTTTATTATCAATTTTGATATTTGATGAATCTATATATTAAATTTGAGATTTAATGTTTATTTTCAATTTTGATATTTGATGAATCTGTATATTAAATTTGAGATCAATCTGACAAAGGTTGAGGAGCGATGTTCTTTTTAAATATGGTTAAGTTCATTGTTATCAAACTAATTGCTCTGAAATCAATGATGAATTTTAATTTAATTCACATGTTCTATTTAAATATTACTTATATATATATATATATATATATATATATATATATATTTTTGTGAAGCCAAGAAAGCATAATTATATTAAATCAATTTCTGCCAAAGTATGAAGGCTTTGGGGAAAAGAGTTCGTACAAATAAGTTCCGAGTTTGCATTCACAACCCATCGAGCAACCAAGTGAGCTAATGAATTACCACTCCTTTTCACATGCTTACATTGGAAAAAATTAAACAAATTACTAACAGTAGAGATATCCTCATAAAGAAGAAAAATAGGAGCATGCCCCTTTTGCCTAGACTGAATAGCACGAGTTACTTGCAAAGCATCACACTCAGAGGACCACTTCATCATAGCCAAGCCTATATCCAAGCTCCACCCCAAAGCGCGCAGCACCAGCCTCTACCATATATAACCGGACTCTAGTGAACATCAATGTGCTTCATAGCAGCTGGTAACAGATGCCCTCTTGACCCTCTAATCACTGCTCCAAATTTTATCCCCTGCACTGCATCACATGAGCATCTACATTAATTTTCACCCTTCCACTCAACGGGGGCTACCAAGATCCTCTCAAAGCAGGAGAAGACCCCCCACTTGGCTTGCAAACTTTAACATTATAAGCACAATAGTCGTAGAAAATCTTCACAAACCCAGTGCCAATACGCACAGCATCAACACTAGTTCCACCCTTGAAAATGGGCTATTTCTACAATGCCATATAGCCCAAGCCAGAGAAGCAAAAACACTCAGGCGTTCTTTGCTAACCATCACAGCCATCCATAGAAGCCTAGCATCAAAAGAGGTTGTAGGAGCAGTATTTAATGAATCACCAAAGCCACTCCTCTCCCATATCGCCACTGCATAAGTACAACTAAATAGTGAATGCATGATGGACTCATCATCACATCCACATATAGAGCAGCGAGAAGAAGCACTTATGTGGTGCCTATGAAGCACTCCCATTACTGCCAACAACCCCTTACACGCACTCCATAAAAAATGGTTGAGTTTAGGAGGACCTCCAACACTCCAAATCAACTTCCACAAGGAATTAGAATTTTCCCCATGGAATAGATCCTGTTTGGGTCCAATTTAGTCCAATTGGGCCTGGTCACTGAATGATCCAATTAAAAGCCCAAGGCAAAGGTTCAACTCTCCAAATATGCTAAAGTCAAAAATCAACATCCTCAAAGCCATGTCAAGGTCAGTCAACGGCCCAATCAGCTTGGCCCAGCCCAACTGATTTCCGGGCCCAATCCGCCTCCTTCATTAGCCAAGGTATAAAAGCCAACAATTTGGTCAATTCTTGGTAAGAAGAGTAAGACAAAAAAGACAAAGACAATAAAGCCTCAAGCAACTAAACTCTTGCACAGCTTTCTCTCTCTAATATACTGACTTAAGCATCGGAGGGGCCTTCCTCGGCGTCCCCCCCGAGGCTAGTTTACGTGTATTTGTCGTGCAGGAAACCCTCGGCACCTGCGTCGTTCGGACCGAGACCAAGTTCCCTCAAGATAAAAGGATCTTCCGAGATTCGATTGTTTTCATCCGAAACAATTTGGCGCCGTCTGTGGGGAACGCTACTAAATTTCGCGTCAGTCATCAAACACTCCGGCAGTCGCCATGACTAAGAGTGGAAAGAGTTCCAAGAAGGCTAAGAAGGGAGGAGGCCGGATTACGGTGAGGGAACGCCAGCCGGTTTATCCCTCCCCGGAGCAAGCCTCTTCCGAATCGGAGGCCCCCATTTCTCCGGAAAGGGAAGCCTCAAGAGGTCCTAGCCTCCAGGAGGAGAACACCTCGCACCACACTCGGCAGCCGGGGCCATCCCCGAGACCGAGTGGCTCAGGTGCGAGGAACTCCCCGCCGCGCCATAGCGTGCAATCCAGGTCACATCCGCAGGAGACTCCTCCCTCCGGACCCTCCACCGAGGAAGTGGCCAGAGCAGTGGCCATCTGCATGGAGTTCCTTAAAGCTCAAGGGGCTCCAATCCAGATGCCTGATGATCACCAGCCGAGAAACCTGAAAAGGAGGATCGGTCAGGATGATGGTGGACAAGTTCCACCACATAGACAGCTCGGCCAGAGGTGGCGAGGGGACACCCGAAACTCCAGTAAGGAGAGGAGGAGGAACCCTCAACCCTCTGACCACTCTGAAGCTCAGAATTCTATGGGGCCCTCCAAGGACCCGGAATTCGCCCGCCGAAGCATTCACGAACGCTTGGGTTCGAGGGAGGTGAGTGTGCATAGCCGCCTCACCTTCCCAGAGGATACCGGACCCCACCCAACCTTGTCTCAGCCGGGGACGAAAACCACTTCCACCTCTGAGAGAGGAGGGAGCGAGGTCCCTGAGGCTGGGTACAAGGGGAAGGCGGTCATGGTTCCATCGAACTCGCCCTTCCAGAAGTGGATTCTGGAAGAGCATGTGCCAACGGTCAAAATCCCGGCACATATTACTTACGATGGTACCTCAGATCCTAAGGATCACGTTGCCTCTTACGAGGGGCACATGTATCTGAACCCGAGGTCTGAGGCTACCTGGTGTAAATACTTTCCTACGACCCTCAAAGGTGTTGCCCAATCCTGGATCACCAAAGGGCTCAAGGAAGGCTCCATAACCGGTTGGAACGACCTCTCCAACAAGTTCAAGAGCAAATTCTCTACGGCCAACCGCCGAGAGAAGACCACTGCAGAGCTAATGAGTCTGCAGCAGGCGGAGGACGAGAGCCTCCGCGACTATCTGACTCGCTTCAGCAACGAGTCATCCGGAATCACGAGCCTGGATCAAGGCCTGGCCGTGTTCGCGCTACGGAACGGCCTCCAAGCTGGAAAGTTCCTGGACTTCATGGTCATGCATCCCCCGCAGACCCTGGAGGAAGCCTTGGAAGCATCGGATAGGTTCATCCGAGCCGAGGAGTGGAACAGATCCAGGTCTCAGTCTCGTCCGAGAATTGAGAAGCCGAAAGGGCAGCAGCCCGAAGTCTCGGCGCAGAGGAAAGGGAAGGCTAAGGCCTCAGAACCGTCCTCTGCTGCCGAGCCGAAGAAGGAAAGACACTTTCCCTACACGGGAAGGTACGATTCATACACTCCACTCTCCCTTCCCCGTGCTAAGATTTTCAGCACGACGAAGGACGAGGGGAGATTCAAAAAAACCTCGTCCGTTGCCTCCCTGGCATCAGACGAGGGAAAGGACCAGTGGTGCGAGTTCCATGACTCACCCGGACATCGCACCGAGGACTGCGTCCAGCTGAAGGACCAGATTGAGGATCTGGTCCGCAAGGGGTACCTGAGCCAATACCTCGCGGACAGGCGCGAGGAGAAAAAAGCTGAAAAAGATTCTCGGCAGGACCTCAACTTCGCTCGGAAGAAGGATAAGGGACCTCAGGGCAAGGAGTCCCTCGACATCCTAGTTATTTCCGGGGGAATCTCGCGAGGCACAGCCAAACGCCAACTGAGGGGTCTAACCCATCAGATTCATCAGGCTGAGCTTCGGCAGTCCCAGTCACCGGCGCCGAACATCCTGTTCACAGCCGAAGACTGTGAGGGGGTGGTATACCCCCACGATGACCCACTAGTAATCATTCTGGGCATCGCCAACCGCAACGTCTGGCGGACCCTCGTCGACGGCGGTAGCGGGGCGAACATCCTCTTCCGAGGAGCGTTCGACCAGCTGAGGATGGGAGCCGAGCACCTGGACCCCGCACCCTACCCGGTGTCTGGATTCAACGGCTCTTCATCGTATCCTGACGGGAAGATTACACTTCCTGTCACCATCGGCGAAGGCCGAGCAGCTAGGAATATCATGGCCGAATTTTTGGTCGTAGATGCTCCATCTGCATACAACGTGATCATGGGGAGACCCCTCATTCACGGCATTCAAGGAGTCGTCTCCACGTATCATCAAATCATGATATACGTTTCAGACGAGGGACGCTCCGAGAAAATAAAGGGCAGTCAAAAAGAAGCCCGCCGATGCAATCACCTCAAGCCATCCACGTCTCGCCGAGGCGACCGTGGCGATGGGGAGGAAAAGCACCGGGGCCGAAACGCCAAAAAGCCGAGAGGCTCAGACGTTTCGGCTAATGAAGCCCCAGACAACGAGAAAATCTGATGGGGGCCAAGAGGCTGACTCCGCCTCAGAGCCGAACGACTCTGATGGCCAGCCGCGGTCAGGAAAGTCTGCTAATATTGATAGCAGGCCGGAATTCGAGGAATCCAACTCTAAGAGCATGGAAACGGATGACCTGACCGAGTCAATAGAACTGACCGTAGGAGATCCGAACAGATGTGTTAGCATTGGGTCGTCACTGGAGCCAAACACCCGTGCGGCACTCGTCCAACTCCTACGGGCCAGTGGAGACGTGTTCGCCTTCTCAGCCGCAGAAATGCCCGGGATTGATCCGGACTTCGTCTCCCATAGGCTTAATGTCGACCCCTCCAGTCGACCCATTAAGCAGAAAAAAGCGGAACTACTCCGCCGAAAAGAACCAGAACATCGCAGCTGAGGTCGATAAGCTCCTAGATGCTGGGTTCATTGAACCCTGTCAGTATCCGGAGTGGCTGGCCAATGTTGTAATGGTTCAGAAGGCAAATGGTAACTGGAGGATGTGCGTTGACTTCACGGACCTGAATAGGGCATGTCCCAAGGACTCCTATCCGCTGCCGAGGATCGACCAACTGGTCGACTCGACAAGCGGGCATGCTCTGCTCAGTTTCATGGACGCATTCTCGGGATACCATCAGATCTTCATGCACCCCGAGGACCGAGCTAAAACAGCGTTCATAACAAGTTCCGGGTTGTACAATTACAGAATGATGCCCTTCGGATTGAAAAATGCGGGGGCAACATATCAGAGGTTGGTTGATCAGGTTTTCGCCGAGCAAAAAGGCCGAAACATGGAGGTTTATGTTGACGACTCAATCGTCAAAAGCATAAAAGAAAAAGATCATGTCACGGACCTAGCCGAAACCTTCGCCACCCTCAGAAAAATACAAAATGAAGCTGAATCCGAAGAAATGTGTCTTCGGCGTGAAGTCAGGCAAGTTCCTCGGCTTCATGGTCAGCAAGAGGGGGATTGATGCAAACCCCGCCAAAGTACAAGCTGCTTTAGACCTCCCCGAGCCGAAGACAAAAAGGGATATTCAGCGTCTAGCCGGGAGAATGGCTGCCTTGTCCAGGTTCATCTCACGAGCCTCAGACAAAGGGCTCCCTTTCTTCAAGGCGCTGAAGCTCCAAAATTCAAAAGGCATTGAATGGGGAGACGACCAAAAGTCAGCCTTTCAGCAGCTCCGTGAACACCTGGCTCAACTCCCAACACTGGCAAGGCCAGTCGTAGGAGACATCCTATACTTATACGTGGCGGTCAGTCCAGCCACGGTAAGCGCGGTGCTGCTAAGGGAAGAAGAAAAAGTTCAACAGCCGATCTATTTCGTCAGCCACACCCTGACGGATGCCGAGACGCGCTACCCATTGTTAGAAAAAGTGGCTTATGCAGTGGTGGTGGCTGCTCGGAAGTTGCGACCCTATTTTGATTCTCATCAAATAGCGGTTCTAACTGATCAGCCGTTAGAGAAAGTCCTCGGCAAGGTTGAAAAATCCGGTAGACTAGCAAAGTGGGCTTTCGAGCTCACCGAGTTCAGTATCGGTTATCAGCCGAGAACAGCCATCAAGGCGCAAGCCTTGGCAGACTTCTTGGCCGAGTGCTCCTATCAGGAAACTCTGGATGCAAGGAGGAAAATCTGGACCGTCTTCACGGATGGGTCCTCCACCGTGAACGGGGGGCAGGGGTCGTCATTACCTCTCCCGAAGGCAAAAACCTTCGAGTATGCACTAAAATTTTCATTCAAAGCCTCTAACAACGAGGCCGAATATGAAGCAGCCATTGCTGGCTTAGACCTGTGCATATCGTTGGAAGCCGAGCATGTCTACCTCAAGACAGATTCTCAG